>NC_091997.1:64469902-64739794 GCF_044704955.1 Pristiophorus japonicus
AGGGGCAGTACTGAGGGAGTGCCGCACTGTCGGAGGGGCAGTATTGAAGGAGTGCCGCACTGTCGGAGGGTTAGTACTGAGGGAGCGCCGCACTGTCGGAGGGGCAGTACTGAGGGAGTGCCGCACTGTCGGAGGGTTAGTACTGAGGGAGCGCCGCACTGTCGGAGGGGCAGTACTGAGGGAGTGCCGCACTGTCGGAGGGGCAGTACTGAGGGAGCGCCGCACTGTCGGAGGGGCAGTACTGAGGGAGTGCTGCACTGTCGGAGGGGCAGTACTAAGGGAGCGCCGCACTGTCGGAGGGGCAGTACTGAGGGAGTGCCGCACTGTCGGAGGGACCGTCTTTCGGATGAGATGTTAAACCGAGGCCCCGTCTGCTCTCTCAGGTGGATTCCACGGCACTATTTGAAGACGAGCAGAGTAATTCTCCCCGGTGTCCTGGGGCCAATATTAATCCCTCAACCAACATCACTAAAACAGATGATCTGATCATTACCATATTGCTGTTTGTGGGAGCTTGCTGTGCGCTAATTGCCTCTGCGTTTCCCACATTGAAACAGCGACCACACTCCAAAAGTATTTCATTGGCTATAAAGCACTTTAGGACATCCTGAGATTGTGAAAGGCGCTATATAAATGCAAGTCTTTCTTTAAATTGTTTTAATAATTAACACAACTCACTGTTTCACATCTCTTCCCATCAACCCCCCTAATTTGGCAAATGAATGCTGTTATTTTTTCTCCCATGCACTGGCAGCTTACCCTCTGAATGCCCACATCCACAGTCTGTTCCAGGGTCTGTGGGTCCCTCAGGTCCATCTCTGTTACCCCAAGGCACGTTACACAGAGTGTCAAAAGACTTTTTACAAGGTCCCACACAAGAGATTGGTGTGCAAAGTCAAAGCACATAGTATTGGGGGTAATGTACTGACGTGGATAGAGAACTGGTCGGCAGACAGGAAGCAGAGAGTCGGGATAAAAGGGTCCTTTTCAGAATGGCAGGCAGTGACTAGTGGGGTGCCGCAGGGCTCAGTGCTGGGACCCCAGCTATTTACAATATACATTAATAATTTAGATGAAGGAATTGAGTGTAATATCTCCAAGTTTACAGATGACACTCAGCTGGGTGGCGGTGTGAGCTGTGAGGAGGATGCTAGGAGGCTGCAGGGTGACTTGGACAGGTTAGGTGAGTGGGCAAATGCATGGCAGATGCAGTATAATGTGGATAAATGTGTGGTTATCCATGTTGGGGGCAAAAACACAAAGGCAGAATATTATCTGAACGGTGGCAGATTAGGAAAAAGGGAGGTGCAACGAGACCTGGGTGTCATGGTTCATCAGTCATTGAAAGTTGGCATGCAGGTACAGCAGGCGGTGAAGAAGGCAAATGGCATGTTGGCCTTCATAGCGAGGGGATTTGAATATAGGAGCAGGGAGGTCTTACTGCAATTGTACAGGGCCTTGGTGAGGCCACACCTTGAATATTGTGTTCAGTTTTGGTCTCTTAATCAGAGGAAGGACGTTCTTGCTATTGAGGGAGTGCAGCGAAGGTTCACCAGACTGATTCCCGGGATGGCAGGATTGACATATGAGGAGAGACTGGATCAACTGGGCCTTTATTCACTGGAATTTAGAAGAATGAGAGGGGATCTCATAGAAATGTATAAAATTCTGACGGGACTGGACAGGTTAGATGCAGGAAGAATGTTCCCGATGTTGGGGAAGTCTAGAACCAGGGGTCACAGTCTAAGGATAAGGGGGAGGCCATTTAGGACTGAGATGAGGAGAAACTTCTTCACTCAGAGAGTTGTTAACCTGTGGAATTCCCTGCCGCAGAGAGTTGTTGATGCCAGTTTATTGGATATATTCAGGAGGGAGTTAGATGTGGCCCTTAAGGCTAAAGGGATCAAGGGATATGGAGAGAAAGCAGGAAAGGGGTACTGAGGGAATGATCAGCCATGATCATATTGAATGGTGGTGCAGGCTCAAAGGGCCGAATGGCCTACTCCTGCACCTATTTTCTATGTTTCAATGTTTATACCCATTGGGCCCACCGCTCCGTGCCGGGGTTTATGCTCCACTCCAGCCCCCTCCCACCCTCTCCATCTCACCCCATCACCATATCCTTCCATTTCTTTCTCCCTCATGTGTTTATCCAGCTTCCCCTTAAATGCATCGATACTATTCGCCTCAACCCCTCCCTGTGGCAGCGAGTTCCACATTCTCACCTCTCTCTGGGTAAAGAGATTTCTCCTGAATTCCCTATTGGATTTATTAGTGATCTTATACTTTGCTCGAAGATGGACTGTGAGCCACTGGAATGTGTGTTGGGTAAACGGCCAACATTGAACCGATGTGCAGTGAGCAGGGCAGTCCCATCCTGACCTTACACTGCGAACTGATCCAATCCCAGCCCAGGGAGGTCCCGAGGTTGGGGGAGTGCGGGGCCTGGAGATATCAACGGGGGCTCGCACTCCTGCTCACTATCCCGCTCGAAACTGCGCTTGTCTGAATAATTCACTCTCCTCCGAGGGTGAATGGGGTCCCTCACTGGGGAGCGTCATTAGAATTAGGAGCAGGAGTCGGCCATTCGGCCCCTCGAGCCTGCTCCGCCATCCAATGAGATCATGGCTGATCTTCGACCTCAGCTCCACTTTCCTGCACTGTCCCCATGTCCCTCGATTCCCTTAATATCCAAAAATCTATCGATCTCAGCCTTGAATATACTCAACGACTGAGCCCCATCAGCCCTCTGGGGCAGAGAATTCCAAAGATTCACCACCCTCTGAGTGAAGAAATTCCTCCTCATCTCAGTCCTAAATGGCCGACCCCTTATCCTGAGACTGTGACCCCTGGTTCTAGACTCCCCAGCCCGGGGGAAACATCCTCCCTGCATCTACCCTGTCAAGCCCTGTAAGAAATGTGTATGTTTCAAAGAGATCACCTCTCATTCTTCTAAACTCTAGGGAATATAGGCCCAGTCTACTCAATCTCTCCTCATAGGACAATCCCCCCATCCCAGGAATCAGTCTGGTGAACCTTCGCTGCACTCCCTCTGTGGCCAGTATATCCTATTCACAGGTGAAAGGACAGTGTGACCTGTGACTTGTGACCCATGACCCTCCCACAGCACGAGCCAGTGCCTGAGTGCAGCAAGGGGCGAAAGATGCCGGGGAAGACGATGGATATAAGAGTAATCACCATTGACAGGGACAGGTCGAGTCAAGTATTCATTGAGGGAAAGCGGTGTGGAATGTCGCTCATTAGTGGGAGTATGGCACTACTAGCCATTACTGACTCCTGGTGGGAGCTGTATCACGCTCCGAACACCCCCCAGTTCAGCAGGCGAGGGCCCCGGGTCAGCTCTGAGCCAGTGTGCACACTGCAAGCACCCTGGAGCAGGATTGTGGGCCAAACAGCGCCTGCAGTGGCGGAGGGTGGCCAGGAGGCGGCAGTGTTAAGGCAGCTCCGGCCGTGGCCCCAAGCAGCTGATGGAACCAGACTTTCCATCTATCAGAAATCATTCTAAACGTAGAGCTGGAGTAAGAGCTGAGTTCATCATCTCTGTTTTAAATGGGCGGCCCCTTATTCTAAGACCATACCCTCTAGTTCTAGTCTCCCCCATCAGTGGAAACATCCTCTCTACATCCACCCTGTCAAGCCCCTTCATAATCTTATACGTTTCGATAAGATCACCTCTCACCCTTCTGAATTTCAATGAGTAGAGGCCCAACCTGCTCAACCTTTCCTCATAAGTCAACCCCCTCATCCCCGGAATCAACCGAGTGAACCTTCTCTGAACTGCCTCCAAAGCAAGTATATCCTTTCGTAAATATGGAAACCAAAACTGCACGCAGTACTCCAGGTGTGACCTCACCAATACCCTGTATAGCTTTGGCAAGACTTCCCTGCTTTTATACTCCATCCCCTTTTCAATAAAGGCCAAGATTCCATTGGCACTTCCTGATCACTTGCTGTACCTGCATACTATCCTTTTGTGTTTCATGCACAAGGACCCCCAGGTCCCGCTGTACTGCGGCACTTTGCAATCTTTCTCCATTTAAATAATAACTTGCTCTTTGATTTTTTTCTGCCAAAGTGCATGACCTCACACTTTCCAACATTATACTTATTTATCAAATGTTTGCCCACTCACTTAGCCTGTCTATGTCCTTTTGCAGATTTTTTGTGTCCTCCTCACACATTGCTTTTCCTCCCATCTTTGTATCATCAGCAAACTTGGCTACGTTACACTCAGTCCCTTCTTCCAGGTCGTTAATATAGATTGTAAATAGTTGGGGTCCCAGCACTGATCCCTGCGGCACCCCATCCTTTTCTCAGAGGGTTGTAAATCTGTGGAATTCACTGCCTCAGAGAGCTGTGGAAGCTGGGACATTGAATAAATTTAAGACAGAGATAGACAGTTTCTTAACTGATAAGGGGGCGGGCAGGGAAGTGGAACTGAGTCCATGATCGGATCAGCCATGATCTTATACAATGGCGAAGCAGGCTCGAGGGGCTGTATGGCCGACTCCTGCTCCTATTTCTTATGTTCTTACGTTTACTCTGTATCTAACCCCGTGCTGTACCTGCCCTGGGAATGTTTGATGGGACAGTGTAGAGGGAGCTTTACTCTGTATCTAACCCCGTGCTGTACCTGCCCTGGGAATGTTTGATGGGACAGTGTAGAAGGAGCTTTACTCGGTATCTAACCCATGCTGTACCTGCCCTGGGAGTGTTTGATGGGACAGTGTAGAGGGAGCTTTACTCTGTATCTAACCCCGTGCTGTACCTGCCCTGGGAGTGTTTGATGGGACAGTGTAGAGGGAGCTTTACTCTGTATCTAACCCCGTGCTGTACCTGCCCTGAGAGTGTTTGATGGGACAGTGTAGAGGGAGCTTTACTCTGTATCTAACCCCGTGCTGTACCTGCCCTGCGAGTGTTTGATGGGACAGTGTAGAGGGAGATTTACTCTGTATCTAACCCCGTGCTGTACCAGCCCTGCGAGTGTTTGATGGGACAGTGCAGAGGGAGCTTTATTCTGTATCTAACCCCATGCTATACCTGCCCTGGGAGTGTTTGATAGGACAGTGTAGAGGGAGCTTTACTCTGTATCTAACCCGTGCTGTACCAAATCTGAAGTGATAAATGCTGACACTGGGTAACAGAAATGAGAATTGTTCCACTCTCAACTGTGACATCCATCATGTGGATTAGTATAAAACTCCTTTTTTAAAACACTAACAGAAATCCATTCCGGTAATGATATCTGAAATGACCATCTGAGCCATTTAAGCTTTAATCTCTGATTCCCAGACGATTTGATCCTTGGGTATTTAAGCAGCAGTTAAGCCACTGATGGGAGGCTATTTTCTCTTCAACATTGAATCTGAAAATGCATTTATCGTCTTAATCGTGACCTTTTTGGACAGTGAAAGTGGTGGCTGATGGTGCGGAATTTGTGGGATTATCTGTGGACTCAGAGACCAGAATCCTGCCTCTGTCACACGGGAGATAAACATCGAGGCGTTAATGTCCCAGTGCTCGGGTCCCACTGCGCAGGGAAATGGATCTTCCTGTTTGTTGCTAAATTCAGTGTTTTAGCTGTAACTGAGACATTATTGAAAAGCAATAATGAAGATTGATGAGTGAGGTTAAACTCAGACCCCGAAACATCTAACCCCTTCGTACAGGCAGCGGACACAGGTACCAAACACAGGCCGCTGAGAGACTTTACATTCCGATGGTGGTTCAGAGTTCCCTGGATCCAGCTCGATATATTTACAGGCACAGCTACAGCTTCAAACTAAAATCGGAAAGGGGGAAGCCGCTCTCCACTCCCCTCACCCCAGGGTCACACCACACAGGGCACCGATACCCCTCACCCCGGGGTCACACAGAGCAGGGCACCAATACCCCTCGCCCCGGGGTCACACCACACAGGGCACCAATACCTCTCACCCCGGGGTCACACAGAGCAGGGCACCAATACCCCTCGCCCCGGGGTCACACCACACAGGGCACCAATACCCCTCACCCCGGGGTCACACAGAGCAGGGCACCAAAACCCCTCGCCCCGGGGTCACACAGAGCAGGGCACCAATACCCCTCGCCCCGGGGTCACACAGAGCAGGGCACCAATACCTCTCACCCCGGGGTCACACAGAGCAGGGCACCAATACCCCTCGCCCCGGGGTCACACCACACAGGGCACCGATACCCCTCACCCCGGGGTCACACAGAGCAGGGCACCAATACCCCTCACCCCGGGGTCACACAGAGCAGGGCACCAATACCCCTCGCCCCGGGGTCACACAGAGCAGGGCACCAATACCCCTCACCCCGGGGTCACACAGTGCAGGGCACGATACCCCTCGCCCCGGGGTCACACAGAGCAGGGTACCAATACCCCTCGCCCCGGGGTCACACCACACAGGGCACCAATACCCCTCGCCCCGGGGTCACACAGCACAGGGCACCAATATCCCTCGCCCCGGGGTCACACCACACAGGGCACCAATACTCCTCGCCCCGTGGTCACACAGAGCAGGGCACCAATACCCCTCGCCCCGGGGTCACACAGCACAGGGCACCAATACCCCTCGCCCCGGGGTCACACAGCACAGGGCACCAATATCCCTCGCCCCGGGGTCACACCACACAGGGCACCAATACTCCTCGCCCCGTGGTCACACAGAGCAGGGCACCGATATCTCTCGCCCCGGGGTCACACAGCACAGGGCACCAATACCCCTCGCCCCGGGGTCACACAGTGCAGGGCACCAATACCCCTCGCCCCGGGGTAACAGTGCGGGGCACAAATTCCCCTCCCCTCCATTACCATCCCTCCCCTCCCCTCCCTCACCATCCCTCCCCTTCCCTTCCTCACCATCCCTCCCTCCACTCCCTCACCGTCCCTCCCCTCCCTCACCATCCCTCCTCCACTCCCTCCTCTCCCCTCCCTCACCCATCCCTCTCTCCCTCACCTTCCCCTCTTGGCTTACTTCACCTTCTGTCCTAACCGGCTGACCCTGATGACCTCCTGTACCCTGCCTCCTGTAGCAACAAGGTGCTCAATTTTCCCCGAGCCCGTGTTCTGGCGTATTGCCAGAGTTGTGCCACTTATTTAAGTCAAGAAATGGATGAGGAAAACTTGTCCGAACTTTCCCCGATGTTTGTGGTGTAATCTGGAGCCACGCAGCGTGGCCAATCGCCTCGGGGGGTGGAGCCTGTGGTCAGCGGCGGAAAATGGAGCCCGGCCTTCTGCGCATGCGCGGGGAGAAAAACTAACGTTCTTGATGTCGCTGAAATGGCCACGCCTGTGCAGTCGAGCTCCAAGTTGACGATTGGCTGTCTGCAACCCTCTCCGTTCCCCGAGTGTGTGTCGGTCCTGGTCAGCTCCACTTCCCACTCCTAGCCCAGGCCGAATGGTCTCCGATTTACTTACTGCGCCGATTTCTTTAACACTCCGGAAGGGTTTTCTCGAGAGGCCATATTTGCTGGCCTCAGTAGAAATGGAGCAACTATCAGCCGGCCAAACTTCCCTAAATGGCCAGAATTGGCACAGGTGGCTGGTTACGCCCCCTGTTGAGGAAAAAAAACTTAGCTAAAAAAAAGTAACTAACTGAGTTACGCTGGTGCAAATTGATTGGGGAAACTGGAGATTTTTAAGTTAGGCTAGAAAAAACTGCCTGCTACCAAAAGAAAGGCGCAAACACTGGGGGAAATTGATCCCAAGGATTGCAAGAAGAGAGTTGACAGTGAGGACTGGATACTGACAGCCATTGCCCAGTCATCAATCACCAGAGCGGCCCTCGTCCATGTTACTCACACTGTGTCCAGAAGTGAAGGAAGTTACACAACTGTAATACATTCAAAATCTTAACCACAAACCACCTGCCAGCTTTTCCATGATAAATCCCAATGCCCAAACTTATAATGGAAACTATCTCTATATCTAACCCCATGCTGTACCTGCCCTGGGAGTGTTTGATGGGACAGTGTAGAGGGAGCTTTACTCTGTATCTAACCCCGTGCTGTACCTGCCCTGGGAGTGTTTGATGGGACAGTGTAGAGGGAGCTTTACTCTGTATCTAACCCCGTGCTGTACCTGCTAATATGTCCTTACTATACAGTATAAATGCACACGAGGCCCATACTTGAGAGAAGATCACTCTGTGACCAGTTACCTTTATTACCAAGACCTCAAGAGACAGATGGTGGGTGGAGCTTCCCCTTTTATACTGGAAAGTCCAGGTTAGGAGTGTCTCCCACAAGTTCGCCCCCTGTGGTCAGTGTTCTCAAGGTATACAACTTAGGTCAGCTTTTACATGGGTTACAATGATAGTTAAATACAGGACACCTGCCCTGGGAGTGTTTGATGGGACTGTAGTAACACAAGAGTCCTGTTATTATCTGCATGACATCCGACAGTGGCGCCCTCTGGTGCCAGGTGACCCAGCATAAATATATTACAACATCCCCCTTTCAAGATCTTAGTGTCAGTCACTTTACAATACAAGACGATCTGGGGCTTTCCGCTCACGAGTTGATCGTCTCAGTTGAATATTAGCTCTAGGTGAATGTTCTAAGTCAGTTGTGACTGAAGGTTGAGTGACAGTTCTGGTGGGAGTGGTAACAATATCAGAGACTGAAGGTCCGGGTTCAGGAATGACAACAGAGGACTCTGGTGAATGAACAATAGTTGGTTGGTCACCGACTGGATCTTCCTCAAACGGTTCCAGTTCATCTGTGTGCCGCAGTTTTACCTGGTCAACATGTTTTCTGCATGTTTGGCATTTTGTGAGCACGACAATGAACACTCTGTTACCCTCCTGAGCTGTAACAGTGCCAACGATCCACTTTGCACCACCATAGTTCAGTACAAACACTGGATCATTGACAGAGATATCTCGTGACACAGCAGTACGATCATGATACAATTGCTGACTTTGACGTCTGTTTTCAATACGATCATTCAAATCAAGATGAACAAGTGAAAGCTTGATCTTGAGATTTCTCTCCATCAGTAGTTCAGCAGGAGGAACCCCAGTAACAGCATGAGGTCTTGTACCATAACTGAGCAATATACATGACAAACGAGTTTGAAGTGAACTCTGAGTTACACGTTTCATACTTTGTTTGATCATTTGAACGGCACTCTCTGCTTGACCATTAGATACGGGTTTGAATGGAGCTGATCTCACATGTCTGATGCCATTGAGTTTCATGAACTCCTGGAACTTAAGACTTGTGAAGTAAGAT
This sequence comes from Pristiophorus japonicus, assembly GCF_044704955.1. NCBI lineage: Eukaryota > Metazoa > Chordata > Chondrichthyes > Pristiophoridae > Pristiophorus > Pristiophorus japonicus. Next base: position 64,479,164 of record NC_091997.1, read on the forward strand.
CTGTTGTCGCTCACAACAATGTCAGGCAAACCATGAGTAGCAAACATGACACGTAGGCTTTCAATGGTGGCTGTGGACGTACTGGATGACATAATAATACATTTTGAATATGCATCCACCACAACAAAAAACATCTTTCCCAGGAAAGGGCCCGCAAAATCGATGTGGATCCTCGACCATGGTTTAGATGGCCACGACCAAAGACTCAACGGAGATTCCGCTGGTACTTTACTTAGCTGCATGCAGGTATTGCACTGATGCAAACGTGATTCCAGATCAGAGTCAATTCGAGGCCACCATACAGGAGACCTAGCGATGGATTTCATCATTTTGGGATGTGATCGGGGACCAGGAGAGGCGCGAGTTCGGGGCCCAGGGGCAGCACGGGCCCAGCCCACACTGCGATATGTGTCCGCACTAGGTCAGTGCAGCAGAGCAGGTCTCTAGCCGTCCTGGTTAACCCTTGCCACTGGACCAAGACCTCGCTCTGTCAAGCCCGTGTGGTGGCTGGTGTGCAACGGTCACCCCACGTTAAAAAAAATCCACGCACAGGCATCTTCCACCCTTCAGGATATAGTTTGGGATCTGGAATATTAGGTCCTTCATTGGAACACCTGTGAACATATCCTTTTTCGACGTGGAAGCAAGTTATCCTCAACATGAGGGACTGCCTATGATGATTCATCATGACAATACTGGGATGAGTGCTATGTAGCTCACATCCAAATTTTTCTCGACCTTTCTTAGGCATGACAACACGATTACCCCACAGTAAACAGTCTGACTGAATGGAAGCTCATCTTTGCGATGGGTGTAAGGTTTGGTCTCTTCACAAATCTCCGTTGGTATTTCAGACCAATCACCACTGAGGACACAACGTTTCACAACCGATAAAATAGGGTCATGGCTGGTCCAGATCCTAACTTGTTGAGCAGTGACAGAGGTTCCTTCACTCTCAAAAGCATCCATGACTAACAGTAGATCTGCGGGTTGAGGCATCTCCACCTCCGGTGTGGGCAACGGCAGACGACTCAGTGCATTGGCACAATTCTCAGTACCAGGTCTATGACGAATAATGTAATTATAGCCAGACAACATCAACGCCCACCTCTGAATACGGGATGATGCATTGGTATTAATACCTTTGTTTTCAGAAAACAATGAAATGAGTGGCTTGTGATCCGTTTCAAGTTCAAAACGGAGACCAAGCAGGTACTGATGCATCTTTGTTACACCATACACACAGGCCAAAGCTTCTTTGTCTACCATGCTGTAAGCTCTTTCCGCTTTTGATAAACTTCTCGAAACATATGCAACAGGTTGTAGCTTGCCCGACTCACTGGTTTGTTGGAGTAGACAGCCAACACCATGTAATGAAGCATCACAGGCTAATACAAGATGCTTACACGGATTATAATGAACAAGCAACTTGTTTGAACAGAGCAGACTCTTAGATTTCTCAAAGGCTCCATCCTGAGACATACCCCAGACCCAATTGTTGCCTTTTCTGAGTAGCACGTGCAGTGGCTCTAACAAAGTGCTCAATCTGGGTAAGAAATTACCAAAGTAGTTGAGTAGCCCAAGGAACGAACGCATCTCTGTCACATTCTGAGGCTTGGGTGCATTTTTGATGGCCTTGGTTTTTGAATCAATAGGCCTAATTCCATCAGCAGAAATCTTCCTACCAAGGAATTCAACTTCAGGCATTTCGACCTGAGTCCCACTTTGTCCAGTCGATGTAGAATTTCCTCAAGATTGTTCAGATGTTCAGCGGTGTTACGACCTGTGACCAGAATGTCATCTTGAAACATGACAGTTCTAGGAAAGGACGTCAGTAGACTCTCCATAGTCCTCTGGAATATGGCTGCAGCCGAACGAATTCCGAAAGGACACCTGTTGTAGACAAACAGTCCTTTATGGGTGTTGATGCAGGTCAGTTTCTTCGAATTATCGATGAGCTCCTGTGTCAGGTAGGCTGACATAAGATCTAGCTTAGTGAACGACTTTCCACCAGCTAGCATGGCGAACAGGTCATCAGCCTTCGGTAATGAGTACTGAACCTGTTTCGAGAATCGGTTAATCATAACCTTACAGTCTCCACAAATCTTGACAGTGCTATCACTCTTCAACACAGGAACAACAGGACTGGCCCACTCGTTAAACTTGACTGGTGATATAACCCCTTCACGTTGGAGTCTGTCAAGCTCAATTTCAACCTGCTCACTCATCATGTAGGGGACAGACCGAGCTTTGTGATACCAAGTCTTGCATCAGAATCTAGGTGAATCTGTACCTTGGCTCCAGTAAAATTACCAATGCCCGGTTCAAACAAAGAAGGAAACGTCTTCAACACTTGAGCACAAGAAGTGTCGTCCACCGAGGACGACGCTTTGACATCACTCCAGTTCAGCTTGATGTTCTCCAGCCAATTCCGACCGAACAGCATTGGACCATTACCCGGAACAATCCATAATGGTAGATCTTGGATCATGCCATCATACGATGCCTTGACTACTGCATTGCCAATCACAGGTATGAGTTCCTTCGTAGAAGTACGCAACTTGGCATTGGCTGGACTCAGCTTAGGCTTCACAGCCTCAGTGTCCCACAGCTTGTCAAATGTCACTTGGCTCATGATTGACTGGCTCGCACCCGTGTCCAGCTCCATTGATACAGGCACGCCATTCAGCTTCACATTAACAGTTATTGGCTGGCTCTTTGACGAGAACGAACACAAACTACACACTTCCTCCTCAGGGTTGTGTATCAAAGTCAGCACTGGACTGGTCATCATCAACAATATGATCAGCTGCAGCACGCTTGCTCAGTTGTGGGTACATTTTCTGGAGATGTCCCACTTTCGAACAGCCATGACAGGAGTATTGTTTGAACCGACACTGATGAGGCCGGTGATTGCCCACACAACGCCAACAGGGTGAACTCAGCTTCAGATCAATTGTCAGGCTCTGAGCAGCTACAGGTTACACGTTAACAGTTGACTTGGCCCTGCTATGAGCAGCTTTGCCAGAAGACAACACAATCTTGTTGACAGTACCTGACAAGCCTGCCGTAGAGCTCCGACCTTCGGATATCTGCCTCAAGTTCTCATCAGTCGTCATGTATGCCTGGGCAATCGCGATGGTCTTTTCCAAGTCCAGCTTTTCTTCGGCCAATAACTTCCGAAGAATCACATCATGGTTGACGCCTATCACGAAAAAGTCTCTCAACATGTCTTCCAGCATGTTCCCGAACTTACACGGTTCAACAAGACGTTGTAGGTCGGCGATGAATCCCGATACGTCCTGGCCCTCAGCACGGACATGCGTGTAGAAGCGATAGCGTGAGATAGTGATCCCTTCCTTCAGCTTTAGATGGTCACGCACCAAATCACACAATTCCTCGTAAGACTTGGCAGTTAGACACAAGGCGAGAGAAGGTTCTTCATGATGCTGTAAACCTTCTGACCACAGACGGTGAGGAGAATCGCCCTGCGATGGTCTGCATCAATGAATCCACGAATTCGTGCAGAATTCCAGTAGTGTCCATTGTAAATAGGAAAATTCTTAGTTTACCTCGTCGCCAATGTAACAACACAAGAGTCCTGTTATTATCTGCATGACATCTGGCAGTGGCGCCCTCTGGTGTCAGGTGACCCCACTGTACTTATATATTACAGGGACAATGTAGCAGGAGCTTTACTCTGTATCTAACCCCGTGCTGTACCTGCCCTGGGAGTGTTTGATGGGACAGTGTAGAGGGAGCTTTACTCTGTATCTAACCCCGTGCTGTACATGCCCTGGGAGTGTTTGATGGGACAGTGCAGAGGGAGCTTTACTCTGTATCTAACCCGTGCTGTACCTGCCCTGGGAGTGTTTGATGGGACAGTGTAGAGGGAGCTTTACTCTGTATCTAACCCGTGCTGTACCTGCCCTGGGAGTGTTTGATGGGACAGTGTAGAGGGAGCTTTACTCTGTATCTAACCCTGTGTTGTACCTGCCCTGGGAGTGTTTGATGGGACAGTGTAGAGGGAGCTTTACTCTATATCTAACCCCATGCTGTACCTGCCCTGGGTGCGTTTGATGGGACAGTGTAGAGGGAGCTTTACTCTGTATCTAACCCCGTGCTATACCTGCCCTGGGTGTGTTTGATGGGACAGTGTAGAAGGAGCTTTACTCTGTATCTAACCTCATGCTGTACCTGCCCTGGGTGTGTTTGATGGGACAGTGTAGAGAGAGCTTTATTCTGTATCTAACCCCGTGCTGTACCTGCCCTGGGAGTGTTTGATGGGACAGTGTAGAGGGAGCTTTACACTATATCTAACCCCATGATGTACCTGCCCTGGGTGTGTTTGATGGGACAGTGTAGAGGGAGCTTTACTCTGTATCTAACCCCGTGCTGTACCTGCCCTGGGAATGTTTGATGGGACAGTGTAGAGGGAGCTTTACTCTGTATCTAACCCGTGCTGTACCTGCCCTGGGAGTGTTTGATGGGACAGTGTAGAGGGAGCTTTACTCTGTATCTAACCCCGTGCTGTACCTGCCCTGGCAGTGTTTGATGGGACAGTGTAGAGGGAGCTTTACTCTGTATCTAACCCCGTGCTGTACCTGCCCTGGGAGTGTTTGATGGGACAGTGTCGAGGGAGCTTTACTCTCTATCTAACCCCATGCTGTACCTGCCCTGGGAGTGTTTGATGGGACAGTGTAGAGGGAGCTTTACTCTGTATCTAACTCCATGCTGTACCTGCCCTGGGAGTGTTTGATGGGACAGTGTAGAGGGAGCTTTACTCTGTATCTAACCCTGTGCTGTACCTGCCGTGGGAGTGTTTGATGGGACAGTGTAGAGGGAGCTTTATTCTGTATCTAACTCCCTGTACCTGCCCTGGGAGTGTTTGATGGGACAGTGTTGAGGGAGCTTTACTCTGTATCTAAGCCCGTGCTGTACCTGCCCTGGGAGTGTTTGATGGGACAGTGTAGAGAGAGCTTTACTCTATATCTAACCCCATGATGTACCTGCCCTGGGTGTGTTTGATGGGACAGTGTAGAGGGAGCTTTACTCTGTATCTAACCCCGTGCTGTACCTGCCCTGGGAGTGTTTGATGGGACAGTGTAGAGGGAGCTTTACTCTGTATCTAACCTCGTGCTGTACCTGCCCTGGGAGTGTTTGATGGGACAGTGTAGAGGGAGCTTTACTCTGTATCTAACCTCCCTGTACCTGCCCTGGGAGTGTTTGATGGGACAGTGTAGAGGGAGCTTTACTCTGTATCTAACCCCCTGTACCTGCCCTGGGAGTGTTTGATGGGACAGTGTAGAGGGAGCTTTACTCTGTATCTAACCCCCTGTACCTGCCCTGGGAGTGTTTGATGGGACAGTGTAGAGGGAGCTTTACTCTGTATCTAACCCCCTGTACCTGCCCTAGGAGTGTTTGATGGGACAGTGTAGAGGGAGCTTTACTCTGTATCTAACCCCCTGTACCTGCCCTGGGAGTGTTTGATGGGACAGTGTAGAGGGAGCTTTGCTCTGTATCTAACCCCCTGTCCCTGCTCTGGGAGTGTTTGATGGGACAGTGTAGAGGGAGCTTTACTCTGTATCTAACCCCCTGTCCCTGCTCTGGGAGTGTTTGATGGGACAGTGTAGGGGGAGATTTACTCTGTATCTAACCCCCCTGTACCTGCTCTGGGCGTGTTTGACGGGACAGTGTCGAGGGATAGTTTCTGGTGTGTAACGCTGAAGTAAAATGCTCTCAATCCCCATTCACTGGTACACACAGCTTCTGGTTCATAGAAACATAGAAATTTACAGCGCAGTAAGAGGCCATTTCGGCACATCGTGTCCGCACCGGCCAACAAAGAGCCGCACGGCCCTCGGTCAACAGTCCTGAAGGTTACATATAAACCTGTGAGCAATGAACAATGGCGGAAAGGCAAAGAGCACCCAGCCCAACCAGTCTGACCCACACAACCACGACACCCCTTACATTCTACATTCTACACTCCACCCCAACCGGAGCCATGATAACTAGATAAACTTGATATCAAAACTAGATAAAAACCCAGGCCAATTTATGGAGAAAAAGTTCCTCACCTTGAAAAGGACATTCACAAGAGAAAGAATCCAGTCACATGGGTGTTGTTGTGAGGTGCTGAAGGATCCTTTGAGGAAATGAATAATGGCAGGAAGGATTGAGGTGTGTCCCGGGACAGTGAGTGCAGTGGATCTCCCTACGAGGAAGGGCTCAGCGAGCTCGGTGACAATGGGCGGGAGGGTGCTGCATGAGGTTCTGACCATGTACCAGCATGGGTCGCGTTTATTGTGGAGCTGTGAAAGCCCCGAACACTGTGTGTGTGTGGCTGGCACAATGTCCAGCAGTACATGGGCAGGCAGCGAGCCACAGGCTCAGTGAAAGCTCACTGAATGACATTCACCTTATCTGTGCCCGGCAGGCGGGAGCTCTGTGTCCAGCCCAGCCTGGGTAAGGGACCCAGCGATATCGCCACAGCGCACGGACCATGCATCTCAACTCCTTGTACAAAATCACCATTAAACCATCAGTGACCCTCGCTCGTAACCCCAGCAACCCTGATCTGCCGTCTTAATCCCAGAAACAGTACAAATGATCATTTAAAGATCCATCATCGTAGGCGATCCCTCGAATGAGGATGACACTTCCACGAGAGTTCACGGATGTTTCAATGAAGGACCCGATGTTCCAGTCATGAACTCCAGTTGAGGGGTGGAAGATGCCTGTGGGTGGATTTTTTGAACGTGGGGTGACTGTTACACACCAGCCACCACACGGGCTCGACAGAGCTAGGCCGTGGTCCAGTGGCAAGGATTAACCACGATGACTGGAGACCTGCTGCACAGACCTAGTGCGCACACATATCGCAGTGTGGGCTGGTCCGTGCTGCCCCTGGGTCCATGCTGCCCCTGGGTCCATGCTGCCCCTGGGTCCGTGCTGCCCCTGGGCCCTGTACCCTAATTCGCCGCACCTCCGTCCATGATGTTCCAGGCCCCAGCGTTCCAGCTCTATTTATAGCCCCGACCTGCGGTGGTAAGTTACTGCTGGTTACATTTAAAGAGTGAAGCTGCTTAATAGAAATCACGATCCAGTCGTTATTATTTTTCTTAAATGAACCAGCCCATCAATTTGAGCAAATTGGGTGTTCTGGGTCTGCCTCAGTATAATTCTGCAAACACCATTTTAAATTAAATCCACTATTTACAAGATGCAGTGGTCTCTGCATCACCCATCACCCAGTGCTGAGATAATCCTTGCTCCAACAACTCCTGTCTAAAGAGGTCTCTCCCACCTCTGTCCCCACTCTCTGAATGACAATGTTAAATTGATGACACCTCACTGTTTGCCCCATAAACAGAGGACACTATCTTTCCACTCTTTGTCCTATCAAAACTCCTCGCAGTTTGCTGACTTATTCACTCTGCTCCAGCGGGCATGGGCCGACAATCTCCAGCCTCTCCCCACAATGACACCTCACCATTACCCTGCTGGATCCACACCACACACCCTGTGGCTTCAATGGCCTTTCTGTAATGAGGTGCACACTGTTACGCCCAGTGCTCCACAATCACACAGTCCTAGAATGGTCACAGCAGAGAGGGAGGCCATTCGGCCCATCGAGCCCATGCCGGCTCTCTGCAAGACCACCTCAGCCAGTCCCACTCCCCATCCTTCCCCGTAGCCCGGCAAAATTTTCCCTTCAAGTATTTATCTAATTCCCCTTTGAAAGTCCCGATTGTATCTGCTCACAGGCAGATCACATGAACTCGCAGCGTAAAAAAATATTTCCTCATTTCACCTCTGGTTCTTTTGCTAATCACCTTAAATCTGTGTCCTCTGCTTACTGACCCTTTGCCAGTGGAAAGAGTTTATCTTTATTTACTCTATATAAACCATTCATGATTTGGAACATCTCTATTAAATCTCCCTTTAACATTCGCTGCCCTAAGGAAAACAACCGCAGCTTCTCCAGTCCATCCACGTAACTGTAGTCCCTTATCCCGGGAACCGTGCTAATAAATCTCTTCTGCACCCTCTCTGAGGGCTTGACATTCTTTCTAAAGTGCAGGGCACAGAATTGGACACAATACTCCAGCTGAAGCCTAATCAGTGTTTGATAAATATTTGGCACAACTCCCTTGCTATGGTACACTATGCCTCTATTAATAAAGTCAAAGATCCCATATCTTTTTTAACAGCCTTCTCAACTTCTCCTGCACAGCCCGCAGAGGAATTCGCAGGCAGCTGACAAAATAGCCCCGCTGTCTCACCGGAAGCTCTGGCCTGGATATCCCACTTGGATATTGACGACTGATTTGCTACGACCATACGAAACAAGAAGATTGCTTCAAAGATTTGTTTACATATGCCCAGTTGGGGTGCCCCAGGGATCAGTGCTGGGACCCCAACTATTTACAATCTATATTAACAACCTGGAAGAAGGGACTGAGTGTAACGTAGCCAAGTTTGCTGACGATACAAAGATGGGAGGAAAAGCAATGTGTGAGGAGGACACAAAAAATCTGCAAAAGGACATAGACAGGCTACGTGAGCGGGCAAAAATTTGGCAGATGGAGTATAATGTTGGAAAGTGTGAGGTCATGCACTTTGGCAGAAAAAAATCAAAGAGCAAGTTATTATTTAAATGGAGAAAGATTGCAAAGTGCTGCAGTACAGCGGGACCTGGGGGTACTTCTGCATACTATCCTTTTGTGTTTCATGCACGTACAGCAAGTGATCAGGAAGGCCAATGGTATCTTGGCCTTTATTGCAAAGGGGATGGAGTATAAAAGCAGGGAAGACTTGCTACAGTTATACAGGGTATTGGTGAGGCCACATCTGGAGTACTGCGTGCAGTTTTGGTTTCCATATTTACGAAAGGATATACTTGCTTTGGAGGCAGTTCAGAGAAGGCTCACTAAGTTGATTCCGGGGATGAGGGGGTTGACTTATGAGGAAAGGTTGAGTAGGTTGGGCCTCTACTCATTGGAGTTCAGAAGAATGAGAGGTGATCTTATCAAAACGTATAAGGTTATGAGGGGGCTTGACAAGGTGGATGCTGAGAGGATGTTTCCACTGATGGGGGAGACTAGAACTAGAGGGCATGATCTTAGAATAAGAGGCCGCCCATTTAAAACAGAGACGAGGAGAAATTTCTTCTCTCAGAGGGTTGTGGATCTGTGGAATTCGCTGCCTCAGAGAGCTGTGGAAGCCGGGACATTGAATATATTTGACAAAAATAGACAGTTTCTTAAACGATAAGGGGAGAAGCGGTTATGGGGAGCGGACAGGGAAGCAGAGCTGAGTCCATGATCGGATCAGCCACGATCGTATTAAATGGCGGAGCAGGCTCGAGGGGCAGTATGGCCGACTCCTGCTCCTATTTCTTATGTTCTTATGTTCTCCTTATTCTTGCACCTCCTTTAAAATTGTACCATTAATAACTAGACAATTATAACTTTTAACAGTCTCATTAGAAGGGGGATTGGGTGTTGGGGTGATGGGACACTGATCTGTCATCTCTCACAAATAGATAGATTTTTAACCAATAAGGGAATTAAGGGTTACAGGGAGCGGGCGGGTAAGTGGAGCTGAGTCCACGGCCAGATCAGCCATGATCTTGTTGAATGGCGGAGCAGGCTCGAGGGGCTAATTGGCCTACTCCTGTTCCTAATTCTTATGTTCTTATGATGTCCCAATCAATCCTGATCCAGTTCCCATTGGCCCCGTTCTACAAGGGTTGGTGCTAAATTGTCAACTTGACTCAGGCAGACCATGAGGATGGCTAGCGCGGAACACGAGGTGAGGAATGAGGTGTATTGGTGGGAGTAGTGTTGAGGGAGCCCGTGCTGTGTCGGACCCGCGAGTGTTCGATGCAGACTCTGGGTGGCTGAAATAGATCTCCCCCCCCCCCCACCCCAGCGTCAAAGATCGCCAGGAATGAACACCTTTCAAAAAAAAAATCAAATCCATCCCTTGCCATGAAAAGCCGAAAAGCGCAATTAGTAATGTTCCATCAGGTACAAATATACTTTAAGCCACCAGCTGCCCCCTCATTAAGCAAATCTCCTCTGTGCTGTCTGTAATTTTACACAGCACGCGTCACGCCAGAGAGACACGGCCCCAGACCACCTGTGGAACTGGGAGCCTCATTGTAGAACGCAGCAGAATCCTGACAATTTTAAGGTGATCGGCAAAAGAACCAGAGGGAGCGATGAGAAGAATTTATTTACACAGCGAGTTGCCTGAAAGGGCGGTGGGAACAGATTCAATAATAACTTTCAAACGGGAATTGGATATATACTTGACAACAACAACCTGTATTTATATAGCGCCTTTAATGTAGAGAAACGTCCCAACACACTTCACAGGAGTATTATGAGACATAAATTTGACACCGAGTGGCAAGAGTAGAAATTAGTGCAGTTTGGTCAAAGAGATTGGTTTTAAGGAGCGTCTTGAAGGAGGAAAGAGAGGTAGAGAGGCGGAGAGGTTTAGGGAGGGAGTTCCAGAGCTTGGGGCCCAGGCAACAGAAGGCACGGCCACCGATGGTGGAGTGATTATAATCAGGGGGGCAGAATTAGAGGAGCGCAGACATCTGGGGGTTGTGGGGCTGGAGGGGATTGCAGAGATAGGGAGGGGCGAGGGCCATGGAGGGATTTGTAAACAAGGATGAGAATTTTGAAATCGAGGTGTTGCCGGACCGGGAGCCAATGTAGGTCAGCGAGCACAGGGGGTGATGGGTGAGCGGGACTCGGTGTGAGTTAGGACACAGGTCAGCGAGCACAGGAAATGATGGATGAGCGGGACTCGGTGTGAGTTAGGACACAGGGTCAGCGAGCACAGGGGGTGATGGGTGAGCGGGACTCGGTGTGAGTTAGGACACAGGGTCAGCGAGCACAGGGGGTGATGGGTGAGTGGGACTCGGTGCGAGTTAGGACACGGAGCAGCCCGGTTTTGGATCACCTGATGGGGAAAATTGCAGGCTATGGGGAGAGAGCGAGGGAGTGAGACTAACTGGATAGCTCTTTCACAGAGCTGCTTGGCCCATTGTAAATCCAAAAGTCACTTTGCTTTGCCTATTAACTGAGAAGTACAAACACAATAACAATATTGCTTTTATACAGCACCTTTAACGTGGTGCCTCAGAGAGGCAAGTGCTTAAAATAAATCACAATGTATCTTTATTAATATAAAAATTCTAATATTTTCTGGGGAGTTTCTCCCAGAGCTGCCGAAAAATCCAGCAAGTTCGTGCCATCACTAGTCCGATTTCCCTTTCTTGTCCTTGTATCTTCCCCCCTCCCCAATACAAGGAAGGACCGTTGGTTACTTTGACCGTTTGAGGTACAAAGTCCGTCTCACTGCTTGCTTCCACATTTCAGGGACACTCTTGAGTTGCTAGTTTCACGGGAGCTTTTCCAAAGAGCTGTAATGTATTTGCCGCGTTGGTTCTCTGCTTAAGAATTCATAGCAACACATTGCTATTAAGAACTAGTTGGCTTATTAGCAAAGGTTTACCAATCACACGACACATTACCGGTTCATCCACCAGGCTCACAACCACCTGCCCCATCGTGGATCCCCCGACCCCAACTGGCCGGGGTTTTATTGAGTCTTGTGAACATCATGTGACTGGCTAAGCCCCTCCCACCCCGACAGCTCCACAAACCTGAGCATACACCCGGGGCATACATTACAGAGAGGACCCAGACTGTAGGACAGGACCTTTGCTCATCAGAGTCGGAGAGAAGTTATCTTTCAGTTTGAGGGGGTTCTTCAAAGTGTTGTGAAAGGAAAGGTTGAGAAAATGAAAGAGCTTGATAGATCCAAGGTACTGGGAAAGAAAACCTTGGAATCCCACAGCAATGAGTCGAGTAGTTTGGTTTTGGGTCCTATAACTATCGGAACTCGAGAATCAATGGGGAATGTAGACTCCTATGGCCAGCTGAGGAAGAGAGTGTTTGAAGACCAGGCCCTCAAATCTACCACCAAGCTCACGGTCTACAGGGCTGTAGTGATACCCACCCTCCTGTATGGCTCAGAGACATGGACTGTGTACAGTAGACACCTCAAGTCGCTGGAGAAATATCACCAACGATGTCTCCGCAAGATCCTGCAAATCCCCTGGGAGGGCAGACGCACCAACGTTAGCGTCCTCAACCAGGCCAACATCCCCAGTATTGAAGCACTGACCACACTCGACCAGCTCCGCTGGGCAGGTCACATTGTTCGCATGCCTGACACGAGACTCCCAAAGCAAGCGCTCTACTCGGAACTCCTACACGGCAAGCGAGCCCCAGGTGGGCAGAGGAAACGTTTCAAGAACACCCTCAAAGCCTCCCTGATAAAGTGCAACATCCCCACCGACACCTGGGAGTCCCTGGCCAAAGACCTCCCTAAGTGGAGGAAGTGCATCCAGGAAGGCGCTGAGCACCTCGAGTCTCATCGCCGAGAGCGTGCAGAAACCAAGCGCAGGCAGCGGAAGGAGCGTGCGGCAAACCTGTCCCACCCACCCCTTCCCTCAACCACTGTCTGTCCCACCTGTGAGAGACTGTAATTCCAGTATTGGACTGTTCAGTCACCCGAGAACTCACTTTTAGAGTGGAAGCAAGTCTTCCTGGATCCTGAGGGACTGCCTGTAATGATGATGGAGTTGAGCCAGGCTGTGATTCAGCCCCTCCAGCCGAGGCTGGGTGAAGGCTGGGAGGCAGTGACTGTGCCTCAAAGCATTGCCCCAGGGGTGAAGTCACAGAGTGCCAGGTCCGCAGGCCAAGGCTGACGGCAGAGTATCGACCAGCCCGCTCGAGTGGCTGTGCACTTTGTAAACATGGCTGAATTTTCCGCGGGCGGCGCCAATGCGTTTTTGTCTCCCCTAAAATTGCTGCTGGTGCCAGTTGTTAAAACAAGCAGCAAATGTTTTAATCGGCTGTGTTTCCGAATGACGAGGCCTGGCAGATTAAGGGAATGCAAACAAATGGTCGATCAGATCATCCAGCTGTACGAGCGAGATGGAGAGGCAGTTTGGAAATCACAAGGGCACAGCTCCACGCTGGCATAATGGGTCTGCTCCCTTTCATCTCCAGCTGCTAAAATTAAATCAATAAATACCAGCCAGCACTCTCGCAGTCTGAGATCTCTCGCAACCAAGACCTGAGTTACACTGAACTGCACACAGCCTTTCCATTGGTTAACTGACTGGCGTTTGATGGCTTCCCGACTGAAACTTACTCGCTCGAACCTGGCCACAACACAACTCCACAATCGCACGAGCAACACGGCCACAATAATCATCGATATAATGGCCACACAGATCTGAAGAGTGTTCGAGCTCTGTCCTAACCCGCACCCAGTCCCGCTCACCCATCACCCCCTGTGCCCCGTGTCCTAACTCGCACCGAGTCCCACTCACCCATCACCTCCTGTGCCCCGTGTCCTAACTCGCACAAGTCCCACTCACCCATCACCCCCTGTGCCCCGTGTCCTAACTCGCACGAGTCCCACTCACCCATCACCCCCTGTGCCGCAAGTCCTAACTCGCACCGAGTCCCGCTTACCCATCACCCCCTGTGCCCCGTGTCCTAACTCGCACCGAGTCCCGCTCGCCCATCACCCCCTGTGCCCCATGTCCTAACTCGCACCGTGTCCCTCTTACCCATCACCCCCTGTGCCCCGTGTCCTAACTCGCACCATGTCCCTCTCACCCATCACCCCCTGTGCCCCGTGTCCTAACTCGCACCCAGTCCCGCTCACCCATCACCCCTTGTGCTCGCTGCCCCGTGTCCTAACCCACACCAAGTCCCACTCACCCATCACCCCCTGTGCCCCGTGTCCTAACTCGCACCCAGTCCCACTCACCCATCACCCCCTGTGCCCCGTGTCCTAACCTGCTCCCAGTCCCGCTCACCCATCACCTCTGTGATCGCTACCCCGTGTCCTAACTCGCACCAAGTCCCACTCACCCATCACCCCCTGTGCCCCGTGTCCTAACTCGCACCGAGTCGCGCTCACCCATCACCCCCTGTGCTCACTGTCCCGTGTCCTAACTCGCACCGAGTCGCGCTCACCCATCACCCCCTGTGCTCACTGTCCCGTGTCCTAACTCGCACCGAGTCCCGCTCATCCATCACCCCCTGTGCTCACTGTCCTGTGTCCTAACTCGCACCGAGTCCCGCTCATCCATCACCCCCTGTGCTCGCTGACCTACATTGGCTCCCGGTTAAGCAACGCCTCGATTTCAAAATTCTCATCCTTGTGTTCAAATCCCTCCATGGCCTCGCCCCTCCCTATCTCTGTAATCCCCTCCAGCCCCACAAACTCCCGCGATATCCGCATAACTGTGCCCTCCTGAGCATCCCTGATTATAATCACTCCACCATTGGTGGCTGTGCCTTCTGTTGCCTGGGCCCCAAGCTCTGGAACTCCCTCCATAAACCTCTCCGCCTCTCTACCTCTCTTTCCTCCTCCAAGATGCTCCTTAAACCTACCTCTTTGACCTTTGGTCACCTGAGATAATTTCTACTTATGCAGCTCAGTGTGAAATTTATTATTTCATAATCCTCCTGTGAGGCGCTTGGGCTGTTTCACGATGCTAAAGGTGTGATATAAATACAGGTTGGTGATGTATGGCAATAACACCACATCCCGTGACAACCTACCTCAGCCTGACCAAGAACAACTTGCATTTATATAGCGCCTTTAACATAGTGCAACATCGCAAGATGCTTCAGCGGAGTGGAAATCAGACAAAAACACCGAGCCATATAAGGAGATGTCAGGAGGGTCAAAGTTCGGGTTAGGTGCCCAGTGTTCAGATTTCTGCTTCCTATGGGAAGCAGTTTGATGCTGCAGCAACAACCAGCCCCCCTACCCCCCCTCCATTCCTCCCGTCAGCCTGCCCGCCGTGACTGAAAGCAAAAGGACTTGCACTATCACAGGTAGGCCGTTCAGCCCCTCGAGTCTGTTACACAGGAACAGGAGGAGGGAGGCCCATTCAGCCCCTCGAGTCTGTTACACAGGAACAGGAGGAGGCCCATTCAGCCCCTCGAGCCTGTTACACAGGAACAGGAGGAGGCCATTCAGCCCCTCGAGCCTGTTACACAGGAACAGGAGGAGGCCATTCAGCCCCTCGAGTCTGTTACACAGGAACAGGAGGAGGGCATTCAGCCCCTCGAGCCTGTTACACAGGAACAGGAGGCCATTCAGCCCCTCGAGCCTGTTACACAGGAACAGGAGGCCATTCAGCCCCTCGAGCCTGTTACACAGGAACAGGAGGAGGCCCATTCAGACCCTCGAGCCTGTTACACAGGAACAGGAGGAGGCCCATTCAGCCCCTCGAGCCTGTTACACAGGAACAGGAGGCCATTCAGCCCCTCGAGTCTGTTACACAGGAACAGGAGGAGGCCCATTCAGCCCCTCGAGCCTGTTACACAGGAACAGGAGGCCATTCAGCCCCTCGAGCCTGTTACACAGGAACAGGATGAGGCCATTCAGCCCCTCGAGCCTGTTACACAGGAACAGGAGGAGGCCCATTCAGCCCCTCGAGCCTGTTACACAGGAACAGGGGGCCATTCAGCCCCTTGAGCCTGTTACACAGGAACAGGAGGCCATTCAGCCCCTCGAGCCTGTTACACAGGAACAGGAGGAGGCCATTCAGCCCCTCGAGCCTGTTACACAGGAACAGGAGGAGGCCCATTCAGCCCCTCGAGCCTGTTACACAGGAACAGGAGGCCATTCAGCCCCTCGAGCCTGTTACACAGGAACAGGAGGAGGCCATTCAGCCCCTCGAGCCTGTTACACAGGAACAGTAGGCCATTCAGCCCCTTGAGCCTGTTACACAGGAACAGGAGGAGGCCATTCAGCCCCTTGAGCCTGTTACACAGGAACAGGAGGAGGCCATTCAGCCCCTCGAACCTGTTACACAGGAACAGGAGGGGGCCCATTCAGCCCCTCGAGCCTGCTCCATCATTCAATCAGATCATTGCTGATCTCTATGTCAACTTCATTTACCTGCCTTGGATTCTGTAACATTTAATGACCTTCCCCAACAAAAATCAATCAATCTCAGTGTTGGAGTTTTCAGTTGACGCCCAGCCCCGGCAGTTTTTTGGCGAGAGAGTCCCGGATTCCCGCTGCCCTTTGTGTGGAGGGGTGGAGGATCACGTGAATGGACTGAGCGGTCTCCCTCCATGACAAAACTTCGCCTCTTGAGATGAGCCAAATCAAGGGACCTGCACAGTTTTGGGACAAGGATTATGGAAGTTCAGGTTGAGACCAATGTGTCTGGTGGCCCTTCAGCTTGTGGGACTGGGAAATCAAACCCAGCGCAGCGAGTGTACCCGGGGTTCCAACTGACCAAAGCTGTCCCCATCACATGCAGGAAAACTGGAGCGATGGGCCCCCAACTGAGACTTGGTCATTGATCATTATCATCATAGGCAGTCCCTCGCAATCGAGGAAGACTTACTTCCACTCTTAAAATGAGTCCTTAGGTGGCTGAACAGTCCAATATAAGAGCCACAGTCCCTGTCACAGGTGGAACAGACAGTGGTTGAGGGAAGGGGAGGGTGATCCCCCTAATAGTCCTTACTACTCGGGGGATCAAGGGATATGGCGAGAAAGCAGGAATGGGATACTGAAGTTGCATGTTCAGCCATGATCTCAATGAATGGTGGTGCAGGCTCCAAGGGCTGAATGGCCTACTCCTGCACCTATTTTCTATTTTCTATGGGACTGGTTTGCCGCTCGCTCCTTCCACTGCCTGCGCTTGTTTTCTACATGCTCTCGGCGACGAGACTCGAGGTGCTCAGCGCCCTCCCGGATGCACTTCCTCCACTTAGGGCGGACTGGTCTTTGGCCAGGGACTCCCAGGTGTCGGTGGGGATGTTGCACTTTATCAGGGAGGCTTTGAGGGTGTCCCTTGTAACGTTTCCTCTGCCCACCTTTGGCTCATTTGCCGAGAAGGAGTTCCGAGTAGAGCGCTTGCTTTGGGAGTCTCGTGTCAGACATGCGAACAATGTGGCCTGCCCAGCGGAGCTGATCGAGTGTGGTCAGTGCTTCAATGCTGGGGATGTTGGCCTGGTCGAGGACGTGAATGTTGGTGCCTCTGTCCTCCCAGGGGATTTGCAGGATCTTGGGGAGACATCGTTGGTGGTATTTCTCCAGCGACAGCACTGCCCTTCAGTCATCAAGATCCACGGCACGGCCCTGGACAACATGGACCATTTCCCATACCTCGGGAGCCTCTTATCAACAAAAGCAGGCATTGACGACGAGATCCAACACTGCCTCCAGTGCACTGCCTGGGGGAGAGAGTGTTTGAAGACCAGGCCCTCAAATCTGCCACCAAGCTCATGGTCTACAGGGCTGTAGTAATACCCACCCTCCTGTGTGGCTCAGAGACTGGACCATGTACAGTAGACACCTCAAGTCGCTGGAGAAATACCACTGAACCAGGGGCCTGGTGACATACATCACCACAAACGCCGCTGGGGCAAGCACGTTTGCTTGCTGGTCTGCTTTGTGATGAGTGGGTTCAGGTGCGTGTGGAGGCGGGGGGGGGGGGTTAAATGGCGACTGACTCTAGGTTTTGCTTCTTCAAACCTCTCCCTCCCCCTCTCTCTCCCCCTCACCCTACCCACCATCGAGCACAAGTGCCAAGTGAGCCCTGAGTGAGGCTCTGGAATGGATTCTGCAAACACCGGTCTCCCGCCCTCCTCGACCCATCCCTCCGCCCCCAGCCCCTGTCTCCTGGTCGAACAGACAAGTGATGTGAAGGAACTGACTGTTCCATTAAACCCTCTCACTGCGAATCAGATTATTTGTCCGATGGCTGCCGGAGTGATAGATAGTCAATAGCAGAGGGAGACTGAAAAGGCACAGGCTGCTGAATGTGACCTCGCCAGCAAAGAGAGAGAAGGGGACAGGGATAATGGGATGATGCAGGCTCAACAAATCCATAACGGATTATCCTGTACAAAAACCATATTGGCTGCAGCCTCACTGGCACACAATCTCCTCGGGCCTCGGCGTGAATACGCTCACTTAGGCCAAGGATTGGCAATTGAAAGATTGGCGCCCAGTGTCGGCGGTTCGTAGCTCAGGCGGCCCAGCCCCGGCCAATCGCAGGTTAGGTCCAGGACAGGACAGCTCACGGAATTGTCCCCACCGCTACCCCCCCCCACCCCCCCCGACCCGAAACGTGGCGCTCCGAACTCGAGCAGGGTGGAGACACGGCAATGGCAACACCTGAGGGGCGGAGGTTGGAGGGGGTGGTGGGGGGGGGGGGAGTGCAGAGTGAACGTCGCGATGAGGGGGTGCCGGGCTGCGCTCTGTGTGGGCGGCCCGGCCGAACCCCGGGGGCACAACTGTTGGGCCGGCAAAAAAAAACATGGCGGCCACGGCGTGCACCCTCCCCTTTAAGGGAAGCCGCACTGTCACTGCAGAAAGCCGCAGCCTCACCGGGCCGCCGGGGAAAAGCTGGTTTTGGCACGGCCGGACGGGCCGAAGATTTACACGGTGGAATTTCGCCGTCGGGGGCTAGATCGGGAATGTGCACGGTGATCGGCAGCAGTGGGGAGAGCGGCTCACCGCCCGGACACCACGGAATTTTGATAACAGCCAACACTACTGAACAGAACAACATCAGAAACAGGGGCAGGAGTCGGCCATTCGGCCCCTCGAGCCTGCTCCGCCATTTAATACCATCATGGCTGATCCGATCATGGACTCAGCTCCACTTCCCCGCCCGCCCCCTTATCCCCTCTCTGAGGCAGCGAATTCCACAGATCCACAATCCTCTGAGAGAAGAAATTTCTCCTCCTCTCAGTTTTAAATGGGCGGCCCCTTATTCTAAGATCGTGCCCCCTAGTTCTAGTCTCCCCCATCAGTGGAAACATCCTCTCTGCATTCACCTTGTCAAGCCCCCTCCTAATCTTATACATTTCGATAAGATCACCTCTCATTCTTCTGAATTCCAATGAGTAGAGGCCCAACCTCCTCAACCTTTCCTCATAAGTCAACCCCCTCATCCCCGGAATCAACCGAGTGAACCTTCTCTGAATGAAAAGTCGACGGCCATTGCACTCCGCACCAGGCCGCTGCTTTCCGATGTTAAAGGGGCCATCAGGAAAGGGGAAATTTTGGCCCCAAAGGTTCAGGTTTGGCCTCCTCCGCTGCCTCAGCCTCTACCTGGTCCTCACCAGTACGAAGCACGGTGTGACTGCACCCACAGATTGAGGACAATTTCCATCAGAGCTTACAGCACCGAACCAGGCCATTCGGCCCATCGTGCCTGGTCCTTTGCAAGAGCTACACCTCCCCACTCCTTCCCCACAGCCCTGATAATGTCTCCTTTTCCAATATTTATCCAATTCCCGTTTGAAAGTTACTATTGAATCTGCGCCCACCGCCCTTTCAAGCTGCGCGTTCCCAATACAACAACCGTGTAAAGTTTATCATCTCTCCTCCAGATCTTTGGCCAATGGTCGTTAATCCGTGTCCCACCCGCCCGCCAATGGGAACAGTTTATCTCTATCTGCTGTATCAAAATCCCTCATAGGTTTGAACACCTTGATCCGATCTGACCTTAACCTTTTCTGCTCCAAGGAGAACATAGAAACATAGAAAATAGGTGCAGGAGTAGGCCATTCGGCCCTTCGAGCCTGCACCGCCATTCAATAAGTTCATGGCTGAACATGAAACCTCAGTACCCCATTCCTGCTTTCTCGCCATACCCCTTGATCCCCCTAGTAGTAAGGACTACATCTAACTCCTTTTTGAATATATTTAGTGAATTGGCCTCAACAACTCTCTGCGGTAGAGAATTCCACAGGTTCACCACTCTCTGGGTGAAGAAGTTTCTCCTCATCGCGGTCCTAAATGGCTTACCCCTTATCCTTAGACTGTGACCCCTGGTTCTGGACTTCCCCAACATTGGGAACATTCTTCCTGCATCTAACTTGTCTAAACCCATCAGAATTTTAAACGTTTCTATGAACTCCAGTGAATACAAACCCAGTTGATCCAGTCTTTCTTGATATGTCAGTCCCGCTATCCCGGGAATCAATCCCAGCTTCTCTCTAGTTTTGAGAGTTCAACTCAAGTCACAAAAAATCTCAACAACCAGAGAAGGAAAATCGTCTACTTCAGTATTACCGAATGATCGAGCACGTGAGAAGACCATTCGGCCCATCGTGTCCCGACCAGCTCCCTGAAAGACCTCTCCACATAGCCCATTCCCCTGCCTTATTCTCACACCTTTCAAACTTCTTTATCTCAAATATTTACCCACTTGAAACTTTTAAAAGTTATTCCACATTCTGCTTCTATATCTTTATGTGAAAAGAATTCTTCGAAACTACCCTTTGTCCCTCGGGTGATGATCGCAAATGATGCTGTCTAGTTACCGACTAACCAACCGGGGGGGAAATTGACTTTTTTCCAAAATTACTTCATCAAATCCCTTCAGAATTCTCAACAACTCCATCAAATCTCCTCTTAACCCTCTCTGCATCCCAGTATCTCTCGTCTTTCCTTGTGACCAAAGCCTCTAATCTCTGGTATTACCTGACTCGATCTCGGCTGCAATCTCTCCATGGGCCTCACATCCTTCCGATAGCCAGGCGTCCAATTCTCTACACAATACTTTTGATGGTTTTTGGAACCCAGATTTTGAAGGTGAAACAGCTGTGTGACTCTCCAGGACCTTGTCTCGTTTTTGCTGCCACCTTACTCATCAACTAAATCAGTTCTGTGACGACCTGATCCTTAACGAAGCGTGCGGACTCCTAGCACCTTCCTGCTGCACTGTCCAGCAATCTTGCTGTGAGCCGAGACCCTCCCAGGTTCAGGGCAATGTTCAGGGGGGGCTTCAATTTGGTGTCCTTGGTTTCGAGAAACAAACTGCACTGACACGCAGAGAGAAGCAAGTGTGAGAATATAGAGGGACATGCACAATATCAGGAGCAGTGCCCCTTCCATCCATACTCTATTATTCATTCCTGGGATGTGGGCGTCGCTGGCAAGGCCGGCATTTATTGCCCATCCCTAATTGCCCCTTGAGAAGGTGGTGGTGAGCCGCCGCCTTGAACCGCTGCAGTCCGTGTGGTGAAGGTGCTCCCACAGTGCTGTTAGGGAGGGAATTCCAGGATTGTGACCCAGCGACGATGAAGGAACGGCCGATATATTTCCAAGTCAGGATGGTGTGTGACTGGGAGGGGAACGTGGAGGTGGTGGTGTTCCCATGCGCCTGCTGCCCTTGGCCTGCTCCCCCGGCCTCGCAGCCGGGAGTCGCGGATCTCCGGTGGGATACAGCGAGACCGTTAAATCCCAGGCTCCCAGCCAACCCCCATCCCGCCTCCATTACACCCGCAAGTGGGCGGGGCGGGGGCGGGGCTTTCAGTGCCCCCACCCACCAGTTTCTTTCAGGTTAAAATAACCCCGCAACAGTCCATTCCATTTCCAGGGCCAAGGGACGGGTCAGGTGAGCAACGGTGGGAGGGCGGGGCTGTAGGGGGAGGGGCTGTAGGGGGGAGGGGCTTGGGGGGGAGGAGCAGTGGGAGGATGGGCTGTAGGGGCGGGGCTATAGGGGAGGGGCTGTAGGGGAGGGGCTATAGGGGAGGAGCTTTATGGGAGGGGCTGTAGGGGGAGGGGCTGAGTTGTAAGGGGGCGGGAGGCGGGGCCATGCGATGACGTGTGTCTGTCATGGAACCAAAGGCGGAAGTGAATGCAGAGCTAGGACTGAATGAGATATAAATAGATGCCGATATTGGTGGCTGTCAAACAATTAAAACATGTATCACGATTAATCTCCCGATTAGGAATTTTAATCTCAGTTAATCTTGGTCTGAATGGCAGATGTAATTGATGCTGTCGCTGCCTCCATCCCCGGCCTGAGGATGAGTATTGATGGCCTTATTGTTGCACAGGATCAGAGAGAGCTAGGGCTGTGCTCTGGGGAAGTGTCTGTGTCAAGACCATCAATAAACCCTCAGACAGCTCCCCACACACCCCCACACTCACAGCCCGTCCCACTCCCACACTTGCCTCTCTCTGTACCCATTCTCTGGAGACTGCTTTTTGCTGAATGTTAGCTTGCGTTAAGCACAGTTAGTTTTGCATTCACTTGACAGCCCTATTTTCCACTTTTACTTTCAGCTGCCTTCCCTTTCTGAAGGATGCCTCTACCCCCCCCTCTCCCCCCGCAACCACTTGAGCCAGAAGGACTCCCCTTGTGGAAATGTACTTTTAAAGTTGCATATACTGTTACTTGTACCCTTTTGCAATGAAACAAAATGGAGTCCCGATTCTCCCAGAAGCCTCTACAGCAAACCGTCTGTTTCTGTTTAAACATGCTAACCTTGACTGAAACTGCTGACAGTTGATTATATGAGAAAAACAGGAACCATCTAATGAGTAAGGGAACCTTGAACAAACCCACCCGGCCGGTGGCTTAACCACCAGATAACAGAAAAAGTGTCCTGTTGGAATTGTACTCCCCTGTACTATCAATAATCTGTTGCTATGCTAAACCTTAGAAGGACTAGATAAAGTTTGTAAAGATGTGTAAAGACTCAGACAAGGAGGTGGTACTAATTAAATGATTGGAGAACTCTTTATCTGTTTTCACTGACCGCAAGGATAGAACCGATACACGTGATGGAACCATAACTTGTTTGTTCTACTGTATAAAGATATTGTAAATCTGTACCAGGACTAAACGGTGGCACAACTGAGGAACAGTGGAGGACTTTTAAGGAGCTCTTTCATAGTGCGCAACAAAAATATATTCCAGTGAAAAAGAAGGGCGGCAAGAGAAGGGATAACCAGACGTGGATAACCAAGGAAATAAAGGAAAGTATCAAATCAAAGACCAATGTGTAGAAGGTGGCCAAGGTTAGTGGGAAACTAGAGGATTGGGAAAATTTTAAACAACAGCAAAGAATGACTAAAAAAACAATAAAGAAAGGGAAGATAGATTACGAAGGTAAACTTGCGCAAAACATAAAAACAGATAGTAAAAGCTTTTACCGATATATAAAACGGAAAAGAGTGACTAAAGTAAATGTTGGTCCCTTAGAAGATGAAAAGGGGAATTTAATAATGGAAAATGTGGAAATGGCTGAGACCTTAAACAATTATTTTGCTTCGGTCTTCACAGTGGAAGACACAAAAACCATGCCAAAAATTACTGGTCACGGGAATGTGGGAAGGGAGGACCTTGAGATAATCACTATCACTAGGGGGGTAGTGCTGGACAGGCTAATGGGACTCAAGGTAGACAAGTCCCCTGGTCCTGATGAAATGCATCCCAGGGTATTAAAAGAGATGGCGGAAGTTATAGCAGATGCATTCGTTATAATCTACCAAAATTCTCTGGACTCTGGGGAGGTACCAGCGGATTGGAAAGCAGCTAATGTAACACCTCTGTTTAAAAAAGGGAGCAGACAAAAGGCAGGTAACTATAGGCCGGTTAGTTTAACATCTGTAGTGGGGAAAATGCTTGAAACTATCATTAAGGAAGAAATAGCGGGACATCTAGATAGGAATAGTGCAATCAAGCAGACGCAACATGGATTCATGAAGGGGAAATCATGTTTAACTAATTTACTGCAATTCTTTGAGGATATAACGAGCATGGTGGATAGAGGTGTACCGATGGATGTGGTGTATTTAGATTTCCAAAAGGCATTCGATAAGGTGCCACACAAAAGGTTACTGCAGAAGATAAAGGTACGCGGAGTCAGAGGAAATGTATTAGCATGGATAGAGAATTGGCTGGCGAACAGAAAGCAGAGAGTCGGGATAAATGGGTCCTTCTCTGGTTGGAAATCAGTGGTTAGTGGTGTGCCACAGGGATCAGTGCTGGGACCACAACTGTTTACAATATACATAGATGACCTAGAAGAGGGGACAGAGTGTAGTGCAACAAAATTTGCAGATGACACAAAGATTAGTGGGAAAGCGGGTTGTGTAGAGGACTCAGAGAGGCTGCAAGGAGATTTGGATAGGTTAAGCGAATGGGCTAAGGTTTGGCAGATGGAATACAATGTCAGAAAGTGTGAGGTCATCCACCTTGGGAAAAAAAAGCAGTAAAAGGGAATATTATTTGAATGGGGAGAAATTACAACATGCTGTGGTGCAGAGGGACCTGGGGGTCCTTGTGCATGAATCCCAAAAAGTTAGTTTGCAGGTGCAGCAGGTAATCAGGAAGGCGAATGGAATGTTGGCCTTCATTGTGAGAGGGATGGAGTACAAAAGCAGGGAGGTCCTGCTGCAACTGTACAGGGTATTGGTAAGGCCGCACCTGGAGTACTGCGTGCAGTTTTGGCCACCTTACTTAAGGAAGGATATACTAGCCTTGGAGGGGGTACAGAGTCAATTCACTAAGCTGATTCTGGAGATGAGGGGGTTACCTTATGATGATAGATTGAGTAGACTGGGTCTTTACTCGTTGGAGTTCAGAAGGATGAGGGGTGATCTTATAGAAACATTTAAAATCATGAAAGGGATAGACAGGATAGAGGCAGAGAGGTTGTTTCCACTGGTAGGGGAGACTAGAACTAGGGGGCACAGCCTCAAAATACGGAGGAGCCAATTTAAAACCGAGTTGAGAAGGAATTTCTTCTCCCAGAGGGTTGTGAATCTGTGGAATTCTCTGCCCAATGAAACAGTTGAGGCTAGCTCATTGAGTGTTTTCAAGTCAAAGATAGATAGATTTTTAACCAATAAGGGAATTAAGGGTTATGGGGAGTGGGCGGGTAAGTGGAGCTGAGTCCACGGCCAGATCAGCCATGATCTTGTTGAGTGGCGGAGCAGGCTCGAGGGGCTAGATGGCCTACTCCTGTTCCTAATTCTTATGTTCTTATGTACCACAGTGGGAGTCTCTGCTTAGCCTTTGACTAAGCGAGACTCTTCCTTGCTGCAAGTAAAACTTATTAAAGGAACATCTACCGGAGCTGATTGTGTCAGAGTCTTATTGAGAGTCGAGATTTCGACAGTTACTTCTTAGAGGTTCCACTGAGATCGCTTACTCTGTACTCTGTGCGTGAACAGATGCTGGCACAGTGCCTCTTCAGTGAAGGGTTTAACTGGCCAGAATAAGGTGAGCCTTTTGCTCACAAGGGGTCTCTTTACTGTTGAATCGCATATGTAATCTGTTGTCCACAGGGGAGGTACTGCGATCTATGAGACTCGAAATTTAAGATCTAAAGTTATTTTTGGAATCATTTCCTTCTCAGCTTGTAGGCAGAAGGGATCTGATCCTGAAAATATCCGATCTTGAAACAGCCCGAGGAGATTTTCATTAATAAAAGGTAAGAAGTGCACTATCGATCGATTATCCTTGTTTGATAGGATGATTATCCTTGTTTGATAGGATAATACAAGTCCCTAAAGGAAAGTTCCTTGTGTGATAGGACTGCCTTAGAAGGGACAGGGTCCTTGTATGATAGAATCATAAAGGGAATTTTATTCGGATAAGTTAAGGACTTGGTCTGTAGTGGCGTATAACGTAGACTGAGAATTGACTATATGTTTAGATAGAGTTTGAGGCTATTATTTGTATACCCGCGTGAATGTTGATTGTCCTAGTTGTCCTTGTTATACTGCTGTGTTCAATACTTTTGTGCGACATTGCAATTAGAGAAATGGGAAGAGTCACTAGGGAAAATTGTGATTCGGAAAAACAAGGATTGATTGAGAAAACAAACAGTAACTGATTGATCAACTACGGTTGGTGCGTGTCAACATATCTCACACACCCAGACTGAGCCCGAATTAAGAGCCTTTTCAGGCCACGTAACGGCCAGGAGAAGTGGGCATAAACTCATTGACTGAAAGGATTGTGAGATCAGAAACTGTGAAAAATCTTTATCATCCAGAATGGGTGCCGGAGCAAGTAAAACACCACAAAAGGACACACCCGCCTATTTTATGCTCCAGAATTGTGGTCCGTCTTCAACTGACCACCTAAAAAAAAAATGGGTAAAATGGACTAAGGATGGAACAGGCCATTTCCACCTGATGATTCATTTAATTTAGAAAGAATAACATGTTTAGAGGAGTGTCTTATAGACAGAGACACAGGTAGAAGAGGTAAAAAGAAAGTAAATTGGTCGGCATTTGGAGATGACAGAAGGGAATGGACAAAGGAATCTGGCCCAAGTTTGTATCCCCCACTAACAGGATTAGGATTAGGATCCGAGGAAACTAAAGATTTGATTGAGGGCCAGCCGGCTCGCTTAGTAGATATTTTTCGGACGACCATAAAAAAAAACCTGATAGTGACTATTTTAAGTGACCTATGGATTCAAAAATAGAGCTGGCCAAACAATAAGCTTTGTTGAATGAAGAGAGACTTTTGTGAATGTCTGTCTTTAAATGAGAGTGCTTGTGTGATTTTTGACTGCGGAATATTTGAGGTGGGAATTAATGAATTTTTCATGTGTCTGAAAGCCTGTTTGAGAAAATGGTGGAGCTGTCTGCTGTTTTAGCTCCACCCACTTTTTCGGACAGAGTGAAGTTTTTTTTAACCCTTTGTAGTGTTGTCCTGTATGTGGGAAGTTTTAAGAAAGCATGAACCTAGAATTGAATTACATTTTAAGTTAGGAACGCAGGTGTGGATTTATTCGGATGATAAGTTACGGAGCTAGGAAATGCACAAAGGATAGGTTTGTTGAGCAAAAGATAAAAAAGGCGTGGTCCTGTCGGTTTAAAAAACTAAATTTCGACACGCTCACTTGTCAAAAGAAAACACGCAATCATTGATTACATTGGGTTGAAAGACAATAAATTTAGTCTAGGAATGAGATAAAGAACAGAGAAGGGAAGTTGTAATGCCTTTAAAAAAAAATCCTGTGTGGGTCTCTCGAGGCTGGGGAAGGACACCCCCATTTTGCTTTGTGTAAAACCTTGACACGAAAGCTTCTAGCTCAGTAAAAAGAGTTTTAAGTAAAGGATTGGCAGTACAATATTTGAATTGGGATTTTGAGATATTTCAGGTGATTCTCCGTGATAAACATTTTGGGTATATTGGAAAATCTTGGGTTTGGAAGCCTTTTTAATAAAATTACACAACTACTGCGTCAGAAGCTGAAGCTTAAAAAGATGTAATTTATGAGACTATCATAAGATTGAAGTTACAGAGCAAAAGATTGGAGTTTTTGATGTTCAGCTTCTAAAACAGAAGTTGGGCACACAATTATAAAACAAGTATTTTGAATTCTGTGATCTGTGAATCACTATAAGCATAAATGAGAAGTCCGATTTAAAAAAAAAACAGTATTACCATATTTGACATTTTGTAATCCAACAATAAATACAAATACTACAAAAGGGGGGATGCAGGTGTCATTGTTTCCACTGAGGAGAAATAATTGCTCAGACCCGCCACCTACCATTAATGACGTGCTGGCCTTTCAGACACAGGCCAGTACGGAGGAGGTGGTGACCTGGACGAAGGATCAATGTTATAAAAATCCAGAAGGAATATGGGTTCACCACGACGGCCGTGTGGTGGCGCCCAGATCCTTACTTCCATGGATTGCCCGATGTGTTCATACATTCACACATGCGGACAAAGGGGGGGTGGCAGATTATAGTTTGCCAACTTGGTATGCACCAGGTATTTCAGCAATTGCAAAACAAATCTGTGAAAATTGTGTTACCTGTCAGACAATGAATCCGGGTAAGACGGAAAAAGTAGAGTCTGCCTCCCACCCAAATCCAGTGGGGCCTTTTGTACATTTACAAATGGATTTTATTGAATTACCTATGTGTATGGGATTCAAGTATGTATTAGTTATTGTAGATGTGTTCTCTAGATGGATTGAAGCCTTTCCATGTAAAAAGGCCAATGCCACTACTGTTGCTAAATTTTTGTTAAAAGAAATCGTACCGTGCTTTGGAATTCCCGCTGAGCTTTCTAGTGATAATGAGTCACGTTTCACGGGAACTGTTATAAAAGAAATGTGTAAAGCTTTATAGATTAACCAACGTTTTCATTGCAATTATCATCCACAATCAGCTGGACTTGTTGAAAGATATAATGGAACGCTTAAAAATAAGCTGGCAAAAATATGTAATGACACTGGACTGAAATGGGTAGAACTGCTGCCCTTAGCTTTGATGGTAATGCAATCTGCAACCAACAGAACAACAGGCCTGTCACCGCATGAGATAGTTATGGAACGTCCCCAACCTTTCACAGCACCGTTTACTGCAAAACAAATGGACATCCATAAAATGGAAGAAAATATGTTGAAAAATTGTATTGCACTAACCAAATGTATTTCCAGCTTTCATTCGCAGGTTAAAAAAAGCTCAAGTCAAGCCAGCAGAAGGGAAGTGTCCGGAGAATTGGTTTACATCAAAATCTTTAAAAGAAAAAGCAGTCTACAACCAAGATTTGAAGGATCATACCAGGTCTTGCTGACAACTAATACTGCAATCAAGGTAAAAGAAAGACCAACATGGAACCAGGCATCCCATTGCAAAAGGGCACCCGACCAGGAGGAAGGGAAGAAGGAGCTATAGGAACAGAAAAAGTAAGAACGAATAAGGAACTGTACGGACTATGGGGACTGATAGCGCTATGCTTAACAGGGTTGTGCCTTGCGTTATTGATAGTACCCGGGGTACAAACACGTGAACAAAGGGAACTACAGGAAAATGTATTTATGGTGCTGAGTCATAAGTATGCTCAAGAAAGAAACTTGTCGAGTTGTTGGATATGTTCCCATGGACCTGTCCACTCCGAAGGGGGTATTCCCCTAAGATCCGTCCCCTTTAATGAATCAGAAATGGCAGAATGGTTAATAGTGCAAAATAAGACAAACCTAACCAAGGTGTCAGGAAAAAAGGATCTAACAGAATGGAGGTCAGCAGGGTATAAACTTACAACTTTCCAGGGATGGTACCAGCCAAATTATAATAATAACCGTCAGCCTCCCTTCCTAAGTATTACTCCCAGAATAGGAAATCCTGAGGGTATAATATACCTAGTGAGTAATGAGACTAAAGGACCAGAAGTGGGACACACCAAGTGTTCCTAAATGACTAAATGGCAAGGCATAACAAATCTCACTGATGGGAGAAAGATAGCAACCTTTAACTGGACGATGGTCCATAATAAAACCTCAGGTGAAGGGTGGGACGGTGAGACCACTCGAGTATGGATGGCATGGAAGGACCAAAAACTGACGTCCTATAATTGCACTTACTTTATTTGTAGCCATAAAGCCTACCCATGGTTACCAGCCAACTAGACAGGGTCCTGTTACTTAGGATATGTGATACCCTTTATTAGGACAACAAAGACTCTAAGGGATGTCTATGGAAGTCATAGACCTAAATGGGATTTGACATGGTTAAATGGAATATTCAAGGTAATGATACCACCCTATGGAATAGCATCAACCGAATGGCAATTACGAGAACTGGTTAATTTAGTAGAATCAGTAGCCAACGCAACTTCCCAAGCCTTCGAAGGGGTAAATGACGAAATGATAGCCATTTGAACAGTGGCTCTCCAAAATCGTATGGCCTTAGATTATCTCCTAGCCAAAGAAGGAGGGACATGCGCGTTAATTGGTGAAGAATGCTGTACGTATATCCCGGATAATTCAGAAGAGATCGGCAGTCTAGCTGAATATATTAGGAGGAGGGTAATAGAGTACAAACAAACTATTGGCCAGGGCGGTACCACCCTGTGGGATTGGGCATCTGGATGGTTGGGATCCTTAGGGAGATCCTTGGTACAGGGTTTGATTATATTCTTGCTGATAGTCTTCGCCCTATACCTTTTGTTTGTATTAGTTAAGTGTTGCTGTGCCAGGTTGGGAAAAACAGTGTTACCAACCGAGACCACTGCTCGGGTTATGATAGCAACTACTGAAGGTTCTTGTGTGGAAATGGAAATAGAAAGACTATGCAAGATAAGAATGGATTAAGTTGTCCTTGTGAAAGACAAAAGGGGGGAATGTGGAAATGTACTTTTAAAGTTGCATATACTGTTACTTGTACCCTTTTGCAATGAAACAAAATGGAGTCCCAATTCTCCCAGAAGCCTCTACAGCAAACCGTCTGTTTCTGTTTAAACATGCTAACCTTGACTGAAACTGCTGACAGTTGATTATATGAGAAAAACAGGAACCATCTAATGAGTAAGGGAACCTTGAATAAACCCACCCGGCCGGTGGCTTAACCACCAGATAACAGAAAAAGTGTCCTGTTGGAATTGTACTCCCCTGTACTATCAATAATCTGTTGCTATGCTAAACCTTAGAAGGACTAGATAAAGTTTGTAAAGATATGTAAAGACTCAGACAAGGAGGTGGTACTAATTAAATGATTGGAGAACTCTTTATCTGTTTTCACTGACCGCAAGGACAGAACCGATACACGTGATGGAACCATAACTTGTTTGTTCTACTGTATAAAGATATTGTAAATCTGTACCACAGTGGGAGTCTCTGCTTAGCCTTTGACTAAGCGAGACTCTTCCTTGCTGCAAGTAAAACTTATTAAAGGAACATCTACCGGAGCTGATTGTGTCAGAGTCTTATTGAGAGTCCAGCCAACACCAAGGGCTCAGCGACACTGTACTCGGACTGAAGCCACCATTTATTGCCCAGCACCCATTCCTACCCTGCGCATTGCTGAATGTGTGTCTGTATTTGCTGAACATGTGGGTATGTGTGCACATAGTTTTTAGTGTGTGTGTGTGTATGTGCTTGTGTGTGTGCGTTTATATGTGGCCATGTGCTTGTGTGCATGTATGTGCGTGTTTGTATGTGTACGTGTGTGTGTGTACATGTGGCCCTGGGCGTTTGCGTTTGTATGTGTGTGCATGCCTGTGTGCATGTGTGTGTGCATGTGTGTGTATGTGCATCTGTGTACCTGTGTGTGTGTATATGTGGCCCTGTGCATGTGCAAGTTTGTATGTGCATGCATGCATGTATGTGTGTGTGCATGTGTATGTGCATGTATGTACGTGTGTGTGTGTGCATGTGTGTACGTGTGTGTGTGTGTGTGTGTGTGTGTGTATATGTGGCCCTGTGCGTGTGCAAGTTTGTATGTGCATGCATGCATGTGTGTATGTGTGTGCATGTGTGTGTGTGTTTGCATGCGTGTGCGTGTATCTGTGGCCCAGTGCATGTCCCACACGTTGATATTTCCTGTACTGCCCTTTCCTTATGTTCACAAAGAGCAGACGGAATCAGTAGCACATGAAGACATTGGAGATTGGGGAGGGGGCAAATAACAGACCCCAGGCCCCTTTGATAACCACTTGTTGCTGTTTGGGTCTTCCAGAGACATTCTCCCCGGGGGTAGGGGCACCACCTTCAAGCCAGCAGAGCTCACTCCTTGAGGCAGATATGCTGAGATTCCCCAGCAGCAGCTAGTTCGAGCTTATGTATTGATCAGACCCTCCTTCTCAACACCAGCTCCAGGCAACCCGCTGGGAACAGGCGAGTGAAAGCAGGCGATTTATGACCACACACCAGCGTTCAGTACAACCTACACAGGTTAACACAGGGATCAAGGCCTTTTCAACATACCTCACCCTGAGACACACTGCTCAAATCAAATAAATACACGAGGTCCTAACCAGAAAACCTGAAGCAGCATTACACACCACTGCACGGGACTCCATACAACCAGAGAGAGGGGAGAGAACAGGGGCAATGGGGCAGAGAGAGAGGGAACATAAAGGGAGCAAAGGGGCAGAGAGAGAGGGAACATACAGGGGGCAATGGGGTAGAGAGAGTGGGGAACATGCAGGGGGGATGGGGCAGAGAGAGGGAGAAGGTACGGGGGGGATGGGGCAGAAAGAGGGGGAGCGTACAGGGGGCAATGGGGCAGAGAGAGAGGGGGAAGGTATAGGGGGAAATGGGGCAGAGAGAGGGGAAAGGTACAGGGGGCATGGGGCAGAGAGAGGGGGAAGGTACAGGGACAATGGGGCAGAGAGAGAGGGGGAAGGTACAGGGACAATGGGGCAGAGAGAGGGGGATATACAGAAGGGCAATGGGGCAGAGGGGAGGGAACATACAGGGGGAAATGGGGCAGAGAGGGGGAAGGTACAGGGGGAAATGGAGCAAACACTTCATTATCCAATGCACTGTCAGTCAAACAGCTATGTCTCCCAAGTCCCACATTTTTAGAACTGATTAAAAAATAAGTTAAAAGAAAATGGAGGTTAATAAAGGCCCACATTTTCTCTAAAGGCCCCTTTGATTTTTCTCCCGGCAGTGTCCTGGAGATGAATGTCACGCACTGAAGGACGGGGACATGTGACACTGTCGCGTCCTCCCCTTCGTGGGAGCGTTCGCCTTTGGCCAATGTTCCCCCTCATCATCCCAGCCGGGAAAGTTAGTGGGAGGTTCGAGAGAAACATAGAAACATAGAAACATAGAAAATAGGTGCAGGAGTAGGCCATTCGGCCCTTCTAGCCTGCACCGCCATTCAATGAGTTCATGGCTGAACATGCAACTTCAGTACCCCATTCCTGCTTTCTCACCATACCCCTTGATTCCCCTAGTAGTAAGGACTTCATCTAACTCCTTTTTGAATATATTTAGTGAATTGGCCTCAACAACTTTCTGTGGTAGAGAATTCCACAGGTTCACCACTCTCTGGGTGAAGAAATTCCTCCTCATCTCGGTCCTAAATGGCTTCCCCCTTATCCTTAGACTGTGTCCCCTGGTTCTGGACTTCCCCAACATTGGGATAGAAGTGTTCACAATTGAGGGGTTCTGAGAGTGAGGGAAATTAAGGGGAATAAATTGCCTTTATAAAGAGTTCCATCTTTTCCATTCGCAAAATTGGGCAATGATACTTTAAAAACAATATTCATTGCAGTTCAGCTCCAGGAAATCGGGTTCTGAATCCCTAAGTGTTTACTCAGTCTGAGAGGGACCTCAACAGCCCAAACAGGCGGTGTGTTTTGTGGGTTGTCCAGTGCCCCAGACCTCGCCGGGACAGCCCTCACACGGATGGTGGGCACACAGTAACAAAGCCCATGGCCCACGTGCCCTTGGAGTGTCCACGGGCATCGATAGCACAGTGTAATCACACTGCGAATGCCACAAAACGCAGATTGCTATAATCACACATCCTTGAGAAGAAATCTCTCTGTTGAAATTACAGGGGTAGGGTTGAGTTAATTAATTTTGCTACAAATCAAGGCGAGCTTTTGTGCTGTGTTTTTGAAAAAAGCATTACAATTTGAGAAATAGACAATTCAAGATCGTATTCACATTTACTGCTTGGATGGTTGATATTATTTGTCATTATTCTGGCCACTTGCCTATTATTATGATTGAATAGAGGCTGTATAAAGAGACTTTTTAGTGTCAATAACACAGGTTAAGAGCCAAAGTGGAGAATAGCACCAAGGATGGAAAACTGATGGAGTGGATCCGCCAATTCATAAAACCTCGCCCATCTCCTCCCCCGCATCAGCTCATCCACTGAAACACTCATCCCTGCCTTTGTTACTTCCAGACTCGACTATTTCAACCCACTCCTGGCTGGCCTCCCACATTCTACCCTATGTAAACTGGAGGTCATCCAAAACTGCTGCCCCGTGTCCTAACTCGCACCGAGTCCCGTTCGCACATCACCCCCTGTGCCCCGTGTCCTAAATCGCACCAAGCACCGCTCACCCATCACCCCCTGTGCTCGCTGCCCCGTGTCCTAAATCGCACCAAGCCCCGCTCACCCATCACCCCCTGTGCTCACTGCCCCGTGTCCTATATCGCACCCAGTCCCGCTCACCCATCACCCCCTGTGCTCGCTGCCCCGTGTCCTAACTCGCACCGAGTCCCGCTCACCCATCACCCCCTGTGCTCGCTGCCCCGTGTCCTAACTCGCACCGAGTCCCGCTCACCCATCACCCCCTGTGCTCGCTGACCTACATTGGCTCCCGGTTAAGCAACGCCTCGATTTCAAAATTCTCATCCTTGTTTTCAAATCCCTCCATGGCCTCGCCCCTCCCTATCTCTGTAATCCCCTCCAGCCCCACAACCCCTCCGAGATCTCTGCTTCTTTCAACTCTGACTTCTTGAGCATCACTGATTTCCATCACTCAACCATTGGTGGCCGTGCCTTCAGCTGCCTGGGCCCCAAGCTCTGGAACTCCCTCCCTAAACATCTCCACTCCTCTAGCTCTCTCTCCTCTTTTAATATATTTGTTAAAACTTAACTATTTGACCAACCTTTTGGTCGTCTGCCCTAATTTATATAGAAACATAGAAAATAGGTGCAGGAGTAGGCCATTCGGCCCTTCGAGCCTGCACCGCCATTCAATAAGATCATGGCTGATCATTCCCTCAGTACCCCTTTCCTGCTTTCTCTCCATACCCCTTGATCCCTTTAGCCGTAAGGGCCACATCTAACTCCCTCTTGAATATACCCAATGAACTGGCATCAACAACTCTCTGAGGTAGGGAATTCCACAGGTTAACAACTCTCTGAGCGAAGAAGTTTCTCCTCATCTCAGTCCTAAATGGCCTACCCCTTATCCTAAGACTGTGACCCCTGGTTCTGGACTTCCCCAACATCGGGAACATTCTTCCCGCATCTAACCTGTCCAGTTTCTATGAGATCCCCTCTCATCCTTCTAAACTCCAGTGTATAACGGCCCAGTTGATCCAGTCTCTCCTCATATGTCAGTCCCACCATCCTGGGAATCAGTCTGGTGAACCTTCGTTGAACTCCCTCAATAGCAAGAATGTCCTTCCTCAGATTAGGAGACCAAAACTGAACACAATATTCCAGGTGAGGTCTCAGCAGGGCCCTGTACAACTGCAGTAAGGCCTCCCTGCTCCTATACTCAAATCCACTAGCTATGAAGGCCAACATATCATTTGCCTTCTTCACCGCCTGCTGTACCTACATGCCAACTTTCAATGACTGATGAACCATGACACCCAGGTCTCGTTGCACCTCCCCTTTTCCTAATCTGCCGCCATTCAGATAATATTCTGCCTTCGTGTTTTTGCCCCCAAAGTGGATAACCTCACATTTATCCACATTATACTGCATCTGCCATGCATTTGCCCACTCACCTAACCTGTCCAAGTCACCCTGCAGCCTTTTAGTGTCCTCCTCACAGCTCACACCGCCACCCAGTTTAGTGTCATCTGCAAACTTGGAGATATTACACTCAATTCCTTCATCTAAATCATTAATATATATTGTAAAGAGCTGGGGTCCCAGCACTGAGCCCTGCGGCACTCTACTACCTGTCATCCTGAAAAGGACCCGTTTATCCCGACTCTCTGCTTCCTGTCTGCCAACCAGTTCTCTATCCACGTCAGTACATTACCCCCAATACCATGTGCTTTGTTTATGCACACCAATCTCTTGTGTGGGACCTTGTCAAAAGCCTTTTGAAAGTCCAAATACACCACATCCACTGGTTCTCCCTTGTCCAGTCTACTAGTTACATCCTCAAAAAATTCCAGAAGATTTGTTAAGCATGATTTCCCTTTCATAAATCCATGCTGACTTGGACCGATCCTGTCACTGCTTTCCAAATACGCTGCTATTTCATCCTTAATAATTGATTCCAGCATTTTCCCCACTACTGATGTCAGGCTAACCGGTCTATAATTACCCGTTTTCTCTCTCCCTCCTTTTTTAAACAGTGGTGTTACATTAGCTACCCTCCAGTCCATAGGAACTGATCCAGAGTCGATAGACTGTTGGAAAATGATCACCAACGCATCCACTAGTTCTATGGCCACTTCTTTAAGTACTCTGGGATGCAGACTATCCGGCCCCGGGGATTTATCGGCCTTCAATCCCATCAATTGCCCTAACACAATTTCCCGCTTTATAAGGATATCCTTCAGTTCCTCCTTCTCACTAGACCCTCGGTCCCCTCGTATTTCCGGAAGGTTATTTGTATCTTCCTTCTTGAAAACAGAACCAAAGAATTTGTTTAACTGGTCCGCTATTTCTTTGTTCCCCATTATAAATTCATCTGATTCTGACTGCAAGGGACCTACGTTTGTTTTCACTAATCTTTTTCTCTTCACATATCTATCGAAGCTTTTGCAGTCAATATCTCCTTACATGGCTCAGTCTTCGGTTGATTTTGATTGCGCTTCTGCGAAGCTCCTTGGACCGAATTCCACCATTAAAGGTGCTATATAAATGCCAGTGGTTGTTGGTTGGTTTTCAAAGACCTTCAAATTATGGGAGGATGGGAAAGCTGAGTGAGGGAGGACTTGCACAGTGATCGGAGTGAGTCGTGCTCGAATGTTTCTGTGGTTCCAGAGGTGGTGCGATGTGGATTAATTTCAAGAGAGAGGAGGCAGGAAGGAATGTAGAATTATACTTGGAGCGCCGAAGGAATAAGGGCTCAAAGCTTGGACAGGGAAAGTGGGGGGCGGGGTACGGAGAGAGGCTGGGAGAGGTACACAGCTTTAAGACGGAGTCATGTTACAGCATGGGAAGAAATAGTAACAGGATGGGCAATGTGACATTGCAAATCGTGGCTTGCAAAAGGGTTTAAGGAGAAGTATTTGACAGAAGCCATCTTATTTCAAGGAGGTTATTGACCAATTGGGAAAGGGGTCAAACTCTGCATCCATTCAATGGTCAATTGAGCCACTCCTAACAAACCAAAAACTCCCGTGTCAGGGGACCAATGGCGGGAGGGTGGGGGTGGGGCAGTTGGAGCCAAAATGTCATGTTGCAAAGCCGCCGAGAATGTGTCAATCCTGCGCTGGAGATCAGCAAACTTAGCATGGCTCAGGGATTAACATAAGAACATTAGAATTAGGAGCAGGAGTCGGCCATTCGGCCCCTCGAGCCTGCTCCGCCATTCAATGAGATCATGGCTGATCTTCTACCTCAACTCCACTTTCCTGCACTGTCCCCACATCCCTTGATATTCCCCTCGAGTCCCCTATCGATCTCAGCCTTGAATATACTCAACGACTCAACATCCACAGCCCTCTGGGGCAGAGAATTCCAAAGATTCACAGTGGCTCAGTGGGCAGCACTCTCGCCTCTGAGTCAGACGGTTGTGGGTTCAAGTCCCACTCCAGGAACTTGAGCACAAAATCCAGGCTGACACTCCCAGTGCAGTGCTGAGGGAGTGCCGCACTGTCGGAGGGGCAGTGCTGAGGGAGCGCCGCACTGTCGGAGGGGCAGTGCTGAGG
Organism: Pristiophorus japonicus; assembly: GCF_044704955.1. NCBI lineage: Eukaryota > Metazoa > Chordata > Chondrichthyes > Pristiophoridae > Pristiophorus > Pristiophorus japonicus. Next base: position 64,516,357 of record NC_091997.1, read on the forward strand.
GAGCGCCGCACTGTCGGAGGGGCAGTACTGAGGGAGTGGCGCACTGTCGGAGGTGCCGTCTTTCGGATGAGACGTTAAACCGAGGCCCTATCTGCGCTCTCAGGTGGATGTAAAAGATCCCATGGCACTATTTCGAAGAAGAGCAGGAGAGTTCTCCCCGGTGTCCTGGGGCCAATATTTATCCCTCAATCAACATCACTAAAACAGATTATCTGGTCATTATCACATTGCTGTGTGTGGGAACTTGCTGTGCGCTAATTGGCTGCCACGTTTCCCACATTACAACAGTGACTACACTCCAAAAGTACTTCATTGGCTGTAAAGCACTTTGAGACGTCTGGCGGTCGTGAAAGGCGCCATATAAATGCAAGTCTCTATTTCGTTCTTTCACTGGGTGAAGAAATTTCTCCTCATCAGTCTTTAATGGCTGACCCCTTATCCTGCGACTGTGACCCCTGGTTCTAGATTCTCCAGCCTCTCAGCATCTACCCTGTTGAGCCCACTACAAACGATCACCTCTCCTCCTAAACGCCAGAGAATGTTGGTCCAATCTACTCAACAGAAGCAAGGGTCGGGGGGGGCTCAGTCCCACCCAGGGGCGGAGTAACCACGGGGCGGGTCAGGCTACAGCCCCAGGCCCTCCCAACAAATGTAGGAAACAAAATATAAGGCCTCCCAAATAGGCAGAATAGAATCGACAATAAGAGGAAAAACAACACCAAGGAAAATAGATTCACTTGTTTATACCGATATACAGAAGTACCTATATACACTGATGTACCAATATACAGAAGTACCTATATACACTAACATACCGATATACAGAAGTACCTATATACACTGATGTACCAATATACAGAAGTACCTATATACACTAACATACCGATATACAGAAGTACCTATGTACACTGATGTACCGATATACAGAATTACCGGTATACACTAATGTACCCAGAGAGTGGTGAACCTGTGGAATTCTCTACCACAGAAAGTAGTTGAGGCCAATTCACTAAATATATTCAAAAGGGAGTTAGATGAAGTCCTTACTACTAGGGGGATCAAGGGTTATGGCGAGAAAGCAGGAAGGGGGTACTGAAGTTTCATGTTCAGCCATGAACTCATTGAATGGCGGTGCAGGCTAGAAGGGCTGAATGGCTTGCTCCTGCACCTATTTTCTATGTTTCTATGTTTCTATGTATACACTAACGTACCTATATACACTAATGTACCGATATGCAGAACAGGATATGTACTAGCCTGTTTTATTTCACATGTTATTGAGATAAATTTGCATATATGTATAGGAATCTAGTATTGCAACGTTACCAGAAGCAGAATATATACCTACCCGATACAGAATATATGCTTTCATTGTTGAATATACCGGCCTATGTTTTCAGAATCAGAATCATACACGGAATGTAATGAACATGAAGAAAGATAACTGTCGGCCCATGGGAATCAGTTTGCCCCCGGCCCCTTAGGCCCTGAATCCCACACCACAGTAAACAGGATTTACATCACACACATTACTCGGCAATTGCAATGACTGCTCTCTTATATAAAGGACACTGACCTGCTGGGATCATGAGAAAAGGGTGTCCTGTGAATTCTGTCAATATTCAAAGAGCGTGCGGAGTTTCAAGAGCGATTCTCAGAACTGGCTGGTGCGTTGGGTGGTAAATACAGTCTCGGTTCCATCCCTGCACTGTGCCAGACTAAGCTCATCCTCACTGGAGCAGATACACAGTCGGGAGACACAGTGAGCGAGTTATACAAAGGATCATAGAGAGATGCAGAGGAAAGCGGGTTTGGATAGAAGGATTAAATGTTTTATCAGCAGAATCCTGGGTCTTTATTGCAGGGAAAGCTCATCAGCAGCTGTTTGTGTATAAACTCTGGGATTGGAGCAGTCCTAGGTATGGGGTTTATCATGTCAGGGGCGTGTTCCTGGAGAGTCTCCTGCCTCATAACCACTAACACTGTTTGCGTTTGGTTCAATCATTCCCTCTAAATATATGCTCCAATAAACACACAGTGATAAAGCTTTTCAGTGCAGTACATGCTTTATTGATTACGTTCCAGGTCTCAGCCTCTCACGAAGCTCCTGTCCCACACTGTACCCCTCTGTCCCCCCACACACTGTATCCAACTCCCACACACAAACTGTACCCCACTGTACCCCCACTGTAACCCCCCCTCCCACACACACACTGACTCTCAATGGGGTACGAGTCCCACACACACTGACTCACAGTCCCACACACACTGACTCTCACTGGGGCACGGGTCCCACACACACTGACTCTCACTGGGGTACAGGTCCCACACACACTGACTCTCACTGGGGTACAGTCCCACACACACTGACTCTCACTGGGGTACAGTCCCACACACACTGACTCTCACTGGGGTACAGTCCCACACACACTGACTCTCACTGGGGTACAGTCCCACACACACTGACTCTCACTGGGGTACAGTCCCACACACACTGACTCTCACTGGGGTACAGTCCCACACACACTGACTCTCACTGGGGTACAGTCCCACACACACTGACTCACAGTCCCACACACACTGACTCTCACTGGGGTACAGTCCCACACACACTGACTCTCACTGGGATACAGTCCCACAAACACTGACTCTCACTGGGGAACAGGTCCCACACACATTGACTCTCACTGGGGTACAGTCCCACACACACTGACTCTCACTGGGGTACAGTCCCACACACACTGACTCTCACTGGGGTACGGGTCCCATACGCACTGAATCTCACTGGGGTATGGGTCCCACACACACTGACTCTCACTGGGGTACGGGTCCCACAAACACCGACTCTCACTGGGGTACGGGTCCCTCACACACTGACTCTCACTGGGGTACAGTCCCACACACACTGACTCTCACTGGGGTACGGGTCCCACACACACTGACTCTCACTGGGGTACTGGTCCCACACACACTGACTCTCACTGGGGTACAGTCCCACACACACTGACTCTCACTGGGGTACAGTCCCACACACACTGACTCTCACTGGGGTACAGTCCCACACACACTGACTCTCACTGGGGTACGGGTCCCACACACACTGACTCACAGTCCCACACACACTGACTCTCACTGGGGTACAGTCCCACACACACTGACTCTCACTGGGATACAGTCCCACAAACACTGACTCTCACAGGGGAACAGGTCCCACACACACTGACTCTCACTGGGATACAGTCCCACAAACACTGACTCTCACAGGGGAACAGGTCCCACACACACTGACTCTCACTGGGGTACAGTCCCACACACACTGACTCTCACTGGGGTACGGGTCCCACACACACTGACTCTCACTGGGGTACGGGTCCCATACGCACTGAATCTCACTGGGGTATGGGTGCCACACACACTGACTCTCACTGGGGTACGGGTCCCACACACACTGACTCTCACTGGGGTACAGTCCCACACACACTGACTCTCACCGGGGTACGGGTCCCACAGACACTGACTCTCACTGGGGTACAGGTCCCACACACACTGACTCTCACTGGGGTACAGTCCCACACACACTGACTCTCACTGAGGTACAGTCCCACACACACTGACTCTCACTGGGGTACAGTCCCACACACACTGACTCTCACTGGGGTACAGTCCCACACACACTGACTCTCACTGGGGTACAGTCCCACACACACTGACTCTCACTGGGGTACAGTCCCACACACACTGACTCTCACTGGGGTACAGTCCCACACACACTGACTCACAGTCCCACACACACTGACTCTCACTGGGGTACAGTCCCACACACACTGACTCTCACTGGGATACAGTCCCACAAACACTGACTCTCACTGGGGAACAGGTCCCACACACATTGACTCTCACTGGGGTACAGTCCCACACACACTGACTCTCACTGGGGTACAGTCCCACACACACTGACTCTCACTGGGGTACGGGTCCCATACGCACTGAATCTCACTGGGGTATGGGTCCCACACACACTGACTCTCACTGGGGTACGGGTCCCACAAACACCGACTCTCACTGGGGTACGGGTCCCTCACACACTGACTCTCACTGGGGTACAGTCCCACACACACTGACTCTCACTGGGGTACGGGTCCCACACACACTGACTCTCACTGGGGTACTGGTCCCACACACACTGACTCTCACTGGGGTACAGTCCCACACACACTGACTCTCACTGGGGTACAGTCCCACACACACTGACTCTCACTGGGGTACAGTCCCACACACACTGACTCTCACTGGGGTACGGGTCCAACACACACTGACTCACAGTCCCACACACACTGACTCTCACTGGGGTACAGTCCCACACACACTGACTCTCACTGGGATACAGTCCCACAAACACTGACTCTCACAGGGGAACAGGTCCCACACACACTGACTCTCACTGGGGTACAGTCCCACACACACTGACTCTCACTGGGGTACGGGTCCCACACACACTGACTCTCACTGGGGTACGGGTCCCATACGCACTGAATCTCACTGGGGTATGGGTCCCACACACACTGACTCTCACTGGGGTACGGGTCCCACAAACACCGACTCTCACTGGGGTACGGGTCCCTCACACACTGACTCTCACTGGGGTACAGTCCCACACACACTGACTCCCACTGGGGTACGGGTCCCACACACACTGACTCTCACTGGGGTACGGGTCCCACACACACTGACTCTCACTGGGGTACAGTCCCACACACACTGACTCCCACTGGAGTACGGCTCCCACACACACTGACTCTCACTGGAGTACGGCTCCCACACACACTGACTCTCACTGGGGTACGGGTCCCACACACACCGACTCTCAACTGGGATACGGGTCCCACACACACTGACTCTCACTGGGGTACGTGTCCCACACATACTGACTCTCACTGGGGTACAGTCCCACACACACCGACTCACACTGGGGTACAGTCCCACACACACTGACTCTCACTGCGGTACAGTCCCGCACACACTGACTCTCACTGGGGTACAGTCCCACACACACTGACTATCACTGGGGTACAGTCCCACACACACCTACTCTCACTGGGGTACGGGTCCCACACACACTGACTCTCACTGGGGTACGGGTCCCACACACACTGACTCTCACTGGGGTACAGTCCCACACACACTGACTCTCACTGGGGTACAGTCCCACACGCACTGACTCTCACTGGGGTACGGGTCCCACACACACTGACTCTCACTGGGGTACGGGTCCCACACACACTGACTCTCACTGGGGTACGGGTCCCACACACACTGACTCTCACTGGGGTACGGGTCCCACACACACTGACTCTCACTGGGGTACGGGTCCCACACACACTGACTCTCACTGGGGTACGGGTCCCACACACACTGACTCTCACTGGGGTACGGGTCCCACACACACTGACTCTCACTGGGGTACGGGTCCCACACACTTTGACTCTCACTGGGGTATGGGTCCCACACACACCGACTCTCACTGGGGTACGGGTCTCACACACACCGACTCTCACTGGGGTATGGGTCCCACACACACTGACTCTCACTGGGGTACGGTCCCACACACACTGACTCTCACTGGGGTACAGTCCCACACACACTGACTCTCACTGGGGTACAGGTCCCACACACACTGACTCTCACTGGGGTATGGGCCCCACACACACTGACTCTCACTGGGGTACAGTCCCACACACACTGACTCTCACTGGGGTACGGGTCCCACACACACTGACTCTCACTGGGGTATGGGTTCCACACACACTGATTCTCACTGGGGTACGGGTCCCACACACACCGACTCTCACTGGGGTACGGGTCCCTCACACACTGACTCTCACTGGGGTACAGTCCCACACACACTAACTCTCACTGGGGTACAGTCCCACACACACTGACTCTCACTGGGGTACGGGTCCCACACACACTGACTCTCACTGGGGTACAGTCCCACACACACTGACTCTCACCGGGGTACGGGTCCCACAGACACTGACTCTCACTGGGGTACAGGTCCCACACACACTGACTCTCACTGGGGTACAGAGCCACACACACTGACTCTCACTGGGGTACAGTCCCACACACACTGACTCTCACTGGGGTACAGTCCCACACACACTGACTCTCACTGGGGTACAGTCCCACACACACTGACTCTCACTGGGGTACAGTCCCACACACACTGACTCTCACTGGGGTACAGTCCCACACACACTGACTCTCACTGGGGTACAGTCCCACACACACTGACTCACAGTCCCACACACACTGACTCTCACTGGGGTACAGTCCCACACACACTGACTCTCACTGGGATACAGTCCCACAAACACTGACTCTCACTGGGGAACAGGTCCCACACACATTGACTCTCACTGGGGTACAGTCCCACACACACTGACTCTCACTGGGGTACAGTCCCACACACACTGACTCTCACTGGGGTACGGGTCCCATACGCACTGAATCTCACTGGGGTATGGGTCCCACACACACTGACTCTCACTGGGGTACGGGTCCCACAAACACCGACTCTCACTGGGGTACTGGTCCCTCACACACTGACTCTCACTGGGGTACAGTCCCACACACACTGACTCTCACTGGGGTACGGGTCCCACACACACTGACTCTCACTGGGGTACTGGTCCCACACACACTGACTCTCACTGGGGTACAGTCCCACACACACTGACTCTCACTGGGGTACAGTCCCACACACACTGACTCTCACTGGGGTACGGGTCCCACACACACTGACTCACAGTCCCACACACACTGACTCTCACTGGGGTACAGTCCCACACACACTGACTCTCACTGGGATACAGTCCCACAAACACTGACTCTCACAGGGGAACAGGTCCCACACACACTGACTCTCACTGGGGTACAGTCCCACACACACTGAGTCTCACTGGGGTACAGTCCCACACACACCTACTCTCACTGGGGTACGGGTCCCACACGCACTGACTCTCACTGGGGTATGGGTCCCACACACACCGACTCTCACTGGGGTACGGGTCCCTCACACACTGACTCTCACTGGGGTACAGTCCCACACACACTGACTCTCACTGGGGTACGGGTCCCACACACACTGACTCTCACTGGGGTACGGGTCCCACACACACTGACTCTCACTGGGGTACAGTCCCACACACACTGACTCTCACTGTGGTACAGTCCCACACGCACTGACTCTCACTGGGGTACGGGTCCCACACGCACTGACTCTCACTGGGGTACGGGTCCCACACACACTGACTCTCACTGGGGTACGGGTCCCACACACACTGACTCTCACTGGGGTACGGGTCCCACACACACTGACTCTCACTGGGGTACGGGTCCCACACACACTGACTCTCACTGGGGTACGGGTCCCACACACACTGACTCTCACTGGGGTACGGGTCCCACACACACTGACTCTCACTGGGGTACGGGTCCCACACACTTTGACTCTCACTGGGGTATGGGTCCCACACACACCGACTCTCACTGGGGTACGGGTCCCACACACACTGACTCTCACTGGGGTACGGTCCCACACACACTGACTCTCACTGGGGTACAGTCCCACACACAGTGACTCTCACTGGGGTACAGGTCCCACACACACTGACTCTCACTGGGGTATGGGTCCCACACACACTGACTCTCACTGGGGTACAGTCCCACACACACTGACTCTCACTGGGGTACGGGTCCCACACACACTGACTCTCACTGGGGTATGGGTTCCACACACACTGACTCTCACTGGGGTACAGTCCCACACACACCGACTCTCACTGGGGTACGGGTCCCTCACACACTGACTCTCACTGGGGTACAGTCCCACACACACTAACTCTCACTGGGGTACAGTCCCACACACACTGACTCTCACTGGGGTACGGGTCCCACACACACTGACTCTCACTGGGGTACAGTCCCACACACACTGACTCTCACTGGGGTACAGGTCCCACACACACTGACTCTCACTGGGGTACGGGTCCCACACACACTGACTCTCACTGGGGTACAGTCCCACACACACTGACTCTCACTGGGGTACGGGTCCCACACACACTGACTCTCACTGGGGTATGGGTCCCACACACACTGACTCTCACTGGGGTACGGGTCCCACACACACCGACTCTCACTGGGGTAAGGGTCCCTCACACACTGACTCTCACTGGGGTACAGTCCCACACACACTGACTCTCACTGGGGTACGGGTCCCACACACACTGACTCTCACTGGGGTACGGGTCCCACACACACTGACTCTCACTGGGGTACGGGTCCCACACACACTGACTCTCACTGGGGTACAGTCCCACACACACCGACTCTCACTGGGGTACAGTCCCTCACACACTGACTCTCAGTGGGGTACAGTCCCACACACACTGACTCTCACTGGGGTACGGGTCCCACACACACTGACTCTCACTGGGGTACAGTCCCACACACACTGACTCTCAATGGGGTACGGGTCCCACACACACTGACTCTCACTGGGGTACGGGTCCCACACACACTGACTCTCACTGGGGTACAGTCCCACACACACTGACTCTCACTGGGGTACGGGTCCCACACACACTGACTCACTGGGGTACAGTCCCATACACACTGACTCTCACTGGGGTACAGTCCCACACACACTGACTCTCACTGGGGTACAGTCCCACACACACTGACTCTCACGGGGGTACGGGTCCCACACACACTGACTCTCACTGGGGTACAGTCCCACACACACTGACTCTCACTGGGTTCGGGTCCCACACACACTGACTCTCACTGGGTTCAGGTCCCACACACACTGACTCTCACTGGGTTCAGGTCCCACACACACTGACTCTCACTGGGTTCAGGTCCCACACACACTGACTCACTGGGGTACGGGTCCCACACACACTGACTCTCACTGGGGTACGGGTCCCACACACACTGACTCTCACTGGGGTAGGCACTACATAGAATGTCAGTGTAATTGCAGAGTAACAGTGAGTGCGAGAGAACAGAATGTTACAGCACGGCTCAATGGAACACAATGTCCCTAACCTGCGGGCACTGATGTTACGCATCAGGTTGTCCAAGTGTGCTCATTACTGCCATCTGGACACAACACGGACCCGCTCATTGAGCAGGGTAAGAATCTGTCCAGCTGATACCTCACTCTGATACTCGGGTTTATGTACATGATCCAGAAACAAGCCCAACCAGGGGCTGGACAGGTCCTGGCAAACTGTTCACTGAGTGAAGGATTAAACACCAGGGAACGTGGGTCAAGGACAAGGTATCAGGAATGCCCAGCACCCGGAGTGATGGCCCATATAACACACAAACCCTTTCCAGCAACAACTTGCATTTATATAGCGACTTTAATGTAGTAAAACATTCCAAGGCGCACTACAGGAGCAATTATCAAATAAAATTCAACACTGAGCCATGTAATCAGATATTAGGTCAGGTGACCAAAAGCTTGGTCACAGAGGGAGGTTTTAAGGAGCATCTTAAAGAGGAAAGAGAGGTCGAGAGGCGGAGAGGTTTAGGGAGGGAGTTCCAGAGCTTGGGGCCCAGGCAACAGAAGGCACGGCCACCGATGGTGGAGCGATTATAATCAGGGTTGCTCAAGGGGGCAGAATTAGAGGAGCGCAGAGATCGCGGGGGGATTGTGGGGCTGGAGGAGGTTACAGAGATAGGGAGGAGCGAGGGCCATGGAGTGATTTGAACACTAGGATAAATTTAAAATTGCCGGGAGCCAATGTCGGGCAGCGAGCACAAGAGGTGATGGGTGAGTGGGACTCGGTGCGAGTTAGGACACGGGGCACAGGGGGTGATGGGTGAGCGGGACTGGGTGCGAGTTAGGACACGGGGCACAGGGGGTGATGGGTGAGAAGGACTCGGTGCGAGTTAGGACACGGGGCAGCGAGCACAGGGGGTGATGGGTGAGCGGGACTGGGTGCGAGTTAGGACACGGGGCACAGGGGGTGATGGGTGAGCAGGACTCGGTGCGAGTTAGGACACGGGGCAGCGAGCACAGCGGGTGATGGGTGAGCGGGACTCGGTGCGAGTTAGGACACGGGGCACAGGGGGTGATGGGTGAGCGGGACTGGGTGCGAGTTAGGACACGGGGCAGCGAGCACAGCGGGTGATGGGTGAGCGGGGCTGGGTGCGAGTTAGGACACGGGGCACAGGGGGTGATGGGTGAGCGGGACTCGGTGCGAGTTAGGACACGGGGCACAGGGGGTGATGGGTGAGCGGGGCTGGGTGCGAGTTAGGACACGGGGCACAGCGGGTGATGGGTGAGCGGGACACGGTGCGAGTTAGGACACGGGTCAGCTGAGTTTCGGATGAGCTGAAGTTTATGGAGCGTGGAAGATGTGAAGTTGGCCAGGAGAGCGTTGGAATAGTTAAGTCTGGAGATAAGATGGGTGACATATCTCATTTGTAACACAAGAGGTTAAGGTAATTTAGTGAATGCACACAAACTGGTGAACACCACGAATGTATAAATGTAGCTTTATGTTGAAGAGCAGATATTTAGTTCATGCCCTGGGTTTGTTGCCCATCCCTGACCCTCTCTGCCTGGCTTGTGTCCCCCCCATGTTAATGCTTTCTCACTCCATTTCTCTTGCAATACCTCTCTCTGGCTCATTTATTCTTTCTCCTTCTGTCACTCTAACAGCTCCTCTCTGCCCTGCTTTCTGTCGCTCTCTCCCCAGGTCCACGATCGAGGCTACTCAGATTTCCCTCCATATGTTTAGCGGCACACACAAAGGATAGCAGAGAATGTACAGCACGTAAAAAGGCCATTTGGCCCAACAGGTCTGTGCCGCTGTTTATGGTCCACACGAGTATCAATCTGAGCTCACTCCTGCTCCCAATAATTTACATGTTACGGGTTTGCTCCATAAGACTATTTTCCAGTGCCGGGAGTGACTGATTGCCGCACTGTCGGAGGGGCAGTACTGAGGGACCGCCGTACTGTCGGAGGGGCAGTACTGAGGGAGCACCGCACTGTCGGAGGGGCAGTACTGAGGGAGTGCTGCACTGTAGGAGGGGCAGTACTGAGGGAGCGCCGCACTGTAGGAGGGGCAGTACTGAGGGAGCACCGCACTGTCGGAGGGGCAGTACTGAGGGAGCGCCGCACTGTCGGAGGGGCAGTACTGAGGGAGCGCCGCACTGTCGGAGGGGCAGTACTGAGGGAGCGCCGCACTGTCGGAGGGGCAGTACTGAGGGAACGCCGCACTGTCGGAGGGGCAGTACTGAGGGAGCGCCGCACTGTCGGAGGGGCAGTACTGAGGGAGCGCCGCACTGTCGGAGGGGCAGTACTGAGGGAGCGCCGCACTGTCGGAGAGCCAGTACTGAGGGAGCGGCGCACTGTCGGAGGGGCAGTACTGAGGGAACGCTGTGTTGTCAGAGGAGCATTGGGAGCTTGTTGTGCGCAAATTGGTTGCCGCGTTTCCCACATTACAACAGTGACTGCACTCCAAAAGTACTTCATTGGTTGTAAAGCACTTTGGGACTCCCTGAGGTTGTGAAAGGCGCTATAGAAATGTAGTCTTTCTTTCTAATATTACCCATCGGGATGGTCTGTTGATGAAGGTAGGGAGGGCTGTGCTGACTCGCTGTTGCAGACTAGCGATTTGTTCTGAGATTTTACACCTGCACCGACAGAAACGGCACGGGATCAGTTTTGTAACAAACGGCTGTAGTCTGGTGCCCTCCCGATTAGGCTGAGGGCGAGTGTGTGCAGATGTGTTCATTATAGCGTTCCCTGCCCTCCAGCACACACTCCCTCCTTTCGGCTCGAGTATTTATCTCACTCCCAGATTTATCACCGGAGTTCTGTCCAGAGAGCTCTGTGAATGGCCTGGATTGCGATGCACCATCTGTGGGCTGCCCCACAGCCAAACCTTCCGATCTGCCACAGCCTCGTGTGATTAATCGCGCTGTCATACAGGTGATAAATCTCCAATCCTCTCTCAAAGGAGAGCTTAGATGGGACATCTGTCTTCCTGAGTCACCCCATCTCCACAGTGCGCCGGAGAGTCTCGAGTTAAGTGCTGCCTAAATCCCAGTCTGCGCTATCTCAATGCAAACTCCCCAATGGTAAGTCTCAGTACTTTCACTCTGCAGGGAATCCACTCACAAACAGCCCTTAGCCAATGAGACACTCACTTACTAGGAAGGTCAAAGCAGGAAGTGTGTGTTCCTGGGCATTAAAGGGGGGTTCCCTAGCCCGCTGGGTCTTTGTAACTCCAAAGGGGAAAGAAACAGACACAAAGACGGTTATGTTTAGAATAACTCTACAAGACTGAGTACTGTGAGCTTGAACTGATGTGATCTTAGTCTCTTTAATAAAACTCCAGAGTGCCAAAGCAGCATGGCAGACAACCTTTTATACTCGCTTGCATGAGTTGTGCAGGTGACCCTTGGGCCTCCAACAGGTGCGCCTCTGGTGGCAAGTCTTACACCGTTACAATGTTTACATACATAACATCACTCTTCCCAAGGTCTTTGATACAAGTTATTTACAAGTTGAAGCAGTCCGGGGCCTTTCGTTCCCTGGTTGAATGCCTGTGTTCGAACCCTGGCATGGGTGAGTTGGTCGGGCCATTGCTGAACTGCAGTGCGGCTGGTCTGACCGGACTGTTGGGCATGGTGGGTTCATTCTCTCGATTGACAGCGAGGTCGATTGCTGATTGGGTGTGTGTTGGTGGATCGATGACGGTGATGTCCTCTTCAAGCTGTTCCTGGTTGTCAGTGAATCGCAGTTTAGTCTGATCCAAATGCTTTCTGCATGTTTGTTCATTACATAGTTTGACAATAAACACTCTATTCCCCTTCTTGGCCAAGACAGTGCCAGCAACCCATTTGGGACCATGACCGTAATTAAGGACAAACACCGGGTCGTTTACGTCAATATCACGCGATACAGCCGCGCGATCGTGGTACATGTTTTGCCAGTGACGCCGGGTTTCCACATGATCATTAAGATCGGGGTGGACTAAGGAGAGTCTGGTTTTGAGTGTTCTCTTCATTAACAATTCTGCCGGGGGAACCCCGGTAAGCGAGTGGGGTCGTGTCCGGTAGCTCAGCAGAACCCGAGATAAACGGGTCTGCAGGGAGCCATCCGTCACACGTTTCAAGCTCTGCTTGATAGTTTGGACTGCCCGTTCTGCCTGACCATTGGATGCAGGCTTAAACAGGGCAGACCTGACATGCTTGATGCCATTGCGGGTCATAAACTCGTTGAATTCCGAGCTGGTGAAACACGGTCCATTGTTACTGACAAGGATGTCGGGCAAACCATGGGTGGCGAACATGGCCCGGAGACTTTCAATAGTGGCAGTGGACGTGCAGGATGACATGATTACACATTTAATCCATTTAGAGTAAGCGTCCACTACTACTAGGAACATCTTTCCTAGAAAGGGGCCAGCGAAATCTACGTGAATCCTGGACCATGGTTTGGAGGGCCACGACCACAGACTCAGTGGGGCCCCCCTTGGTGCATTGCTCAGTTGTGAGCAAGTGTTACATTGGTGTACGCATGACTCCAAATCCGAGTCAATGCCGGGCTACCAAACATGTGACCTGGTGATAGCCTTCATAAAAACATAGAAAATAGGTGCAGGAGCAGGCCATTTGGCCCTTCATGCCTGCACCGCCATTCAATAGCATCATGGCTGATCATGCAACCTCAGTACCCCACCCCTGCCTTCCCTCCATACCCCCTGATCCATTTAGCCGTAATGGCCACATCTAACTCCCTTTTGAATATGTCCAACGAACTGGCCTCAACAACTTTCTGTGGTAGAGAATTCCACAGGTTCACCACTCTCTGGGTGAAAAAGTTTCTCCTCATCTCGGTCCTAAATGGCTTACCCCTTATCCTTAGACTGTGACCCCTGGTTTTGGACTTCCCCAACATGGGAACATTCTTCCTGCATCTAACCTGTCCAGTCCCGTCAGAATTTTATAAGTTTCTATGAGATCCCCTCTCATCTTTCTAAACTCCAGTGAGTATAAGTCTAGCCGATCCAGTCTTTCCTCGTATGTCAGTCCTGTCATCCCAGGAATCAGTCTGGTGAACCTTCGCTGCACTCCCTCAATAGCAAGAATGTCCTTCCTCAGATTAGGAGACCAAAACTGTACACAATATTCCAGGTGAGGCCTCACCAAGGCCCTGTACAACTGCAGTAAGACCTCCCTGCTCCTCTACTCAAATCCCCTCGCTATGAAGGCCAGCATGGCATTTTCTTTCTTTATTGCTTGTTGTACCTGCATGCCAACCTTCAATGACTGATGTACCATGACACCCAGGTCTCGTTGCACCTCTCCTTTTACTAATCTGTCACCATTCAGATAATAATCTGCCTTCCTGTTTTTGCCACAAGTGGATAACCTCACATTTATCCACATTATACTGCATCTGCCATGCATTTGCCCACTCACCTAACAAGTCACCCTGCAGCCTCCTAGCATCCTCCTCACAGCTCACACCGCCACCCAGCTGAGTGTCACCTGCAAACTTGGAGATATTACACTCAATTCCTTCATCTAAATCATTGATGTATATTGTAAATATCTGGTGTCCCAGCACTGAGCCCTGCGGCACCCCACTAGTCACTGCCTGCCATTCTGAAAAGGACCTGGTTATTCCCATTCTTTGCTTCCTGTCTGCCAACCAGTTCTCTATTCACATCAATACATTACCCCCAATACCATGTGCTTTGATTTTGCACACCAATCTCTTGTGTGGGACCTTGTCAAAAGCCTTTTGAAAGTCCAAATACACCACATCCACTGGTTCTCCTTTGTCCACTCTGCTAGTTACATCCTCAAAAAATTCTAGAAGAGTTGTCAAGCATGATTTCCCTTTTATAAATCCATGCTGACTTGGACCGATCCTGTCACTGCTTTCCAAATGCGCTGCTATTACATCTTTAATAATTGATTCCAGATTTTCCCCACCACCGATGTCAGGCTAACCGGTCTATAATTACCTGTTTTCTTTCTCCCTCCTTTTTTAAAAAGTGGGGTGACATTAGCTACCCTCCAGTCCATAGGAACTGATCCAGAATCTAGTGAAAATGACCGCCAATGCATCCACTATTTCTAGAGCCACTTCCTTAAGTACTCTGGGATGCAGATCATGACTATGCCTGGGTGGGTACTGTGTAGGTCGTGTATAAACGTTTCCCTGCCTTTTTTTGGCAAAACCACGCGATTACCCCATTAGAGACAATCCGACTGGATAGACATTTCATCTGGAGTACTGCGTGCAGTTTTGGTCACCTTACTTAAGGAAGGATATACTAGCCTTGGAGGGGGTACAGAGACAATTCACTAGGCTGATTCCGGAGATGAGGGGGTTACCTTATGATGATAGATTGAGTAGACTGGGTCTTTACTCGTTGGAGTTCAGAAGGATAAGGGGTGATCTTATAGAAACATTTAAAATAATGAAAGGGATAGACAAGATAGAGGCAGAGAGGTTGTTTCCACTGGTCGGGGAGACTAGAACTAGGGGGCACAGCCTCAAAATACGGGGAGCCAATTTAAAACCGAGTTGAGAAGGAATTTCTTCTCCCAGAGGGTTGTGAATCTGTGGAATTCTCTGCCCAAGGAAGCAGTTGAGGCTAGCTCATTGAATGTATTCAAGTCACAGATAGATAGATTTTTAACCAATAAGGGAATTAAGGGTTACGGGGAGCGGGCGGGTAAGTGGAGTTGAGTCCACGGCCAGATCAGCCATGATCTTATTGAATGGCGGAGCAGGCTCGAGGGGCTAGATGGCCTACTCCTGTTCCTAATTCTTATGTTCTTATGTTCTTTGATGTCGTCCCAGTTCCATCGAATCTTTCCTAGCCAGCTTCTGCCGAACAGCGTTGGGCTATCGCCTGGTACAATCCACAGTGATGTCATGCACAGCTCCATTGTACGATACCTTCACTGCCGCACGGCCAATGACTGGTATGAGCTCTTTGGTGTAGGTGCGCAGCTTTGTATAAATCTGGCTCAGTTTGGGCCTTTGTGCCTTGTTGCCCCACAAAAGCCTTCTGGCTCATAATTGACTGACTTGGCCCATGTCCAACTCCATGGAAACTGGAATGCATTTAATTTGACTTTCAGCATTATAGGAGGGCTCTTGGTGGTGAAGGTGTGTACCCCATACACTTCTTCCTCGGCCTCGGGTTGAGTTGCCTCTCTTACTCGTTCAGCGTGATCCGCGCCGGATTGACCATCTTCTGCCGACTCTGCCACTTGGTGAGTCGCAGCACATTTGCACATTCGCTGGAGGTGCCCCATTGTTTCGCAGCCTTTGCACATGTTGTGCTTGAATCGACAGTGATGGGCTCTATGATTACCCCCGCAGCGCCAACATGGTGCTAATGGATTCGCATTCACGCCCCACGGCGGGCTCGGAGTCATCCTTGGTCTTGCAGCTGCAGATGTGTGGGCCCTGCCATGTACAGTTCTGCCTGCTAATGGCATTATTTTATGCACAGTACTTGCCGGTGAGCTTCATTGCTGAGAAAATATCAGTTTTGTATTATTGTTCGTGGATATGAAAGCCTGGGCTATCGTGATGGCCTTGTTCAGGTCTCGGGATTCGGCAGACAGCAGCTTGCGAAGAATGACCTTATGGCCGATTCCAAGCACGAAAAAGTCCCGCAGCATTTCCCCCAAATATCCAGCAAATTCGCAATGTCCCGCAAAGCGTCTTAGATCGGTGACATAACTCGCCACGTCCTGGCCCTCGGAGTGGTGGTGCGTGTAGAAGCGATACCTGGCCATTAAGATGCTCTCCTTCGGCTTGAGGTGTTCCCGAACCAGCATACACAACTCAGGATATGTCTTGTCCGTTGGTTTCCTCGGTGCTAGCAGATGCTTGATGAGGCCGTATGTTGTAGACCCACAAACGGTGTGGAGAATCGCCCTGCACTTGATCGTTTTATCGTCCGCATCCAGCTCGTTGGCCACGAAGTACTGGTCGAGATGTTCAACGAAGGTTTCCCAATCATCACCCTCTACAAATCGCTCAAGAATACCAATGGCAGCCATAACTGCAAGAAAATTTGTGATCTGTTACTCGTCGCCAATTGTTATGTTTAGAATAACTCCACAAGACTGAGTACTGTGAGCTTGAACTGATGTGACCTTAGTCTCTTTAATGAAACTCCAGAGTGTCCAAGCAGCATGGCAGACAACCTTTTATACTCGCTTGCACGAGGTGTGCAGGTGACCCTTGGGCCTCCAACAGGTGCGCCCTCTGGTGGCAAGTCTTACACAGTTATAATGTTTACATACAAAACAAAGACCATCCCAGTTTACAAACCCTTCAGCTGATAGCCACCAACAAAATAATGTTCTTTTGCCTCTTCCTCTGCTGGCTCGTGTTTTGATAGTTGCTCATCGAATGATCAGCACAGGAGGCAGCCATTCGGCCCATCCTGCCTGTGCAAGAATCATCCAATTGTTCCCACTGTCCTGCTCATTCCCCGTAGCCCTGCTCATTGTTCATCAGGCAACCAAGCAAAGTGAAAAGCAACCTTGAAATTTAGCTCCAATTCTGGCACTCACTGTGTGCTGTCCTAATCAATCCCCTCTCAACAGCAGTAACTTGCATTTATATAGCGCCTTTAATGTAGTAAAACGACCCACGGCACTTCACAGGAGGGTTATCAAAAAACAAAATTTGACACCCACTTACATAAGGAGAAATTAGCGCACGTGACCAAAAGCTTGATCAAAGAGATAGGTTTTAAGGAGCATCTTAAAGGAGGAGAGAGGCGGAGAGGTTTAGGGAGGGAGTTCCAGAGCTTAGAGCCTTGGCAGCTGAAGGCACGATGGTGAAGCGATTATAATCAGGGATGTTCAAGAGGGCAGAATTGGAGAAGTGCAGACATCTTGAAGGGTTGTGGGGCTGGAGGAGGGGCGAGGCCATGGAGGGATTTGAAAACAAGGGTGAGAATTCTCACAGCTCGCTCCAGTAGTTCACTGGGTGACTGCATGGGCCGGTGTGGGACTCAGCTTTACACAACAGGAAAGAGCAACTTTGGCTCCTTTACATTCCTGGACCAGGAGGGAGGAAGCCAGCCTGGGTTCCCAGCCCCATTGCCCTCCCATGGAACGTGCATTAGTGAGGGCTTGGCTGTGATGGTCCCCATGCTTGAATAGTTCGATGCCTGGGCCTACACATGAAGATCGGTCACTTGGGTGAGCTAACAAAGAATGGCCAGTACTCAGAGATCACGTGACTGAGCATGTGACAATATTTCCCGGGAAGGATTAGGGGAAAGGAGTGATTTGCTTCGCCCTCACTCGCTGTCTCCCGACACACCGCTGGGACACCCCTGGGCTACGTGGCTCAGTTTGTCATTCTTTTGTACAATTTCTCTCCACCATTATTGACTCTTGCCAGGAGACCGTTCCACAGTTGCCCCCTGACCTCCGGTACCTCGCCCCAGTGGCCATCCGCCATGTGGAAGGAAGCCTGCACTGTGGGTGTCAGTGGGGTAGCCCACCCTGGGGGAAGGGACGTCACAGTCCCTTCCTCGACTGACATCTGCACACTTCCACCTTCGAGTAGGGCTCACTAAGCAATGATCAGAAACCCTGGCTGATTTCTCCCTCTCTCTAACCCAGGGGTCACTGGGCAGTGATCAGGAGCAGGAACCCTGGCTGATTTCCCCTCTCTCTCTAACCCAGGGATCACTGGGCAGTGATCAGGAGCAGGAACCCTGGCTGATTTCTCCCTCTCTCTAACCCAGGGATCACTGGGTAGTGATCAGGAGCAGGAACCCTGGCTGATGTCCCCTCTCTCTAACCCAGGGGTCACTGGGCAGTGATGAGGAGCAGGAACCCTGGCTGATTTCCCCCCTCTCGCTAACCCAGGGATCACTGGGCAGTGATCAGGAGCAGGAACCCTGGCTGATTTCCCCCTCTCTCTAACCCATGGGTCACTGGGCAGTGATCAGGAACAGGAACCCTGGCTGATGTCCCCTCTTTCTAACCCAGGGGTCACTGGGCAGTGATCAGGAGCAGGACCCCTGGCTGATTTCCCCCTCTCTCTAACCCAGGGGTCACTGGGCAGTGATCAGGAGCAGGAACCCTGGCTGATTTCCCCTCTCTCTAACCAGGGGTCACTGGGCAATGATCAGGAGCAGGAACCCTGGCTGATTCCCCCTCTCTCTAACCTAGGGGCCACTGGGCAATGATCAGGAGCAGGAATCCTGGCTGATTTCCCCTCTCTCTAACCCAGGGGTCACTGGGCCCATGGTGACACACTGGGGAGTCTAGAACCAGGGGTCACAGTCTCTGGATAAGGGGTCGGCCATTTTGAACTGAGATGAGGAGAAATTTCTTCACTCAGGAGGGTAGTGAATCTTTGGAGTTCTCTGCCCCAGAGGGCTGTGGAGGCTCAATCGTTGAGTATATTCAAGACAGAGATCAATAGATTTTTGGGCACTAATGGAATCAAGGGATAATGGGACAAGGCGGGAAAGTGGAGTTGAGGTCGAAGATCAGCCGTGAGCTTATTGAATGGCGGAGCAGGCTCGAGGGGCCGAATGGCCGACTCCTGCTCCTAATTCTTATGTTTTTATTGAATCACTGGGGGAAAGACTCTCTCATTCATTGCACAACAGCAACTCACACCTACATACACCTTGCCCAACTCACACCTACAAACGCCTTGCCCAACTCACACCTACATACACCTTGCCCAATTCACACCTACAAACACCTTGCCCAACTCACACCTACATACACCTTGCCCAACTCACACCTACATACACCTTGCCCAACTCACACCTACAAACACCTTGCCCAACTCACACCTACATACACCTTGCCCAACTCACACCTACATACACCTTGCGGAATTGATTAGGGAGTTAAAGGAAGCTGTTGTACTTTTGTGTACTCTCCTCCACATTAGGCCTCCGTCTAGCAAGTACCATTTGGAGTATTATGTGGCCTCACATGACTACAGACGATTGCAGCCCCTGAATTTTAATACAGGCAATGAGTTCAGAAGGAAATGTAATTGATTTATGAAATTCATTTATCTGTAAACAGAGGAAGTCACGGAATTGATTGCGGGTGCTCCCCTCCTACACGCACCGTGCACACGCCCAGGATTTAACCACATCACCTTAATGTGATCCTGCTCTATGATATTAATAACCTTCCTGACTCGGGGCTGCCAGGATCTGTCGTGTCCCTCATTGTTTCCGTTAGTCAGTTGCATGTTCTTGCTCTTAATTACTCCATACAGCTTCCTTTGTGCAACCTGCAAAATCTCATTAATTTTTACTAAAATATTCAATTGTTTTTTTCTCGATTTTGTTCCTTTCATCTGGCAAGCAGTTTTAATTATTGGAAACTATTGATTTAGTCTCAGATTAAGAGTGTTACTGTTGTGCCGTTGTATTGTGCCACGTTTTGTTCAATGCATTTTTAAATATAAGCCCATTAAGGTCACATTGCAGAATGTATACAGCACTTAATACAAATGTTCCAAGCGACAAAGGAAAGAACTTAAAATAAACAGGCTGATGGATCGGTTACAGGCCGGTACCAACCCGTGAAACTACTGCCTGCTCAGCACTATTCCTCCCTCCGTCTTCTCCCCCTCCCTCTCCCCCCAGTACCCTCTCCCCCTTCCCTCCCTCCTCTCTCCCCCACCCTCCCCCCCCCCAGTCCCCTCTCCCCCTTCCCTCCCTCCTCTCTCCCCCACCCTCTCCCCCCAGTCCTCTCTCCCCCTTCCCTCCCTCCTCTCTCCCCCTCCCTCTCCCCCCAGTCCCCTCTCCCCCCTCCCTCTCCCCCCAGCCCCTCTCCCCCCCATCTCCCCTCTCCCCCTCCCTCCCTCCTCTCTCCCCCCTCCCTCCCTCCTCTCTCCCCCTCCCTCTACCCCCAGTCCCCTCTCCCCCTTCCCTCCCTCCTCTCTCCCCCTCCCTCTCCCCCCAGTCCCCTCTCCCCCCCTCCTCCCCTCTCCCCCTCCCTCTCCCCCCAGTCCCCTCCCTCCCCCCTCCTCCCCAGGGTGATAAAACCCAAACCTGGGGCCACCTAATGGCCAGGGCTGAAAGGGTTCAAGTATGAGGTCAGGTTGCACACACTGCGCTTATCTTTCTTCGAATATAGAAGATTAGGGGCCGAACTAGTCGAGGTGTTTAAGATGAGTAATGGAGAAACAATTTCCTCTGGTGGGGGAATCCAGAACAAGGGACAGAACCTGAACGTTCGAGCCTGGCCGTTCAGGGGTGATGTCGGGAAGCACTTCGTCACACAAAGGGCGGTGGGAATCGGGAACTCTCTCCCAGAAAGCTGTGGATGCTGGGGATCAATTGGAAATGTAACACTGAGACCGATATATTTTTGTTAGGCAAGGGGAGGAAAGGTTACAGAACCAAGGCGGGTGGATGTGGTTAGGATACAGATCAGCCACGGTGTAATTGAGTGGTGGAACAGGCTCGAGGGGCTGAGCGACCTGTTCATATATTCCTGTGTTCCTACTCGCTTTACATTGAAGCACTGAACACACTTGATCAGCTCCGCTGGGCAGGGCCACATTGTTCGCATGCCAGACACGAGACTCCCAAAACAAACGCTCTACTCAGAACACGTCCACGGCAAACGAGCCAAAGGTGGGCAGTGGAACGTTACAGGGACACCCTCAAAGCCTCCCTGATAAAGTGCAACATCCCCACCGACACCTGGGAGTCCCTGGCCAAAGACCGCCCTAAGTGGAGGAAGTGCATCCGGGAGAGCGCTGAGCACCTCGAGTCTCGTCGCCGAGAGCATGCAGAAACCAAGCGCAGGCAGCAGAAGGAGCGTGCGGCAAACCAGTCCCACCCTCCCCTTCCCTCAACGACTGTCTGTCCCACCTGTGACAGGGACTGTGGCTCTCGTATTGGACTGTTCAGTCACCTAAGGACTCATGCTAAGAGTAGAAGCAAGTCTTCCTCCATTCCGAGGGACTGCCTATGATGATGACTTCCTCCTCCGTCGTGCTGTTTCAGTCGTGCCTTGGTCCTTTGCAATAAAAAGGAATTCATGAATTTTCATGACCTAAAGTTCAGCTGCCCCAGTTTATCCCACTTGCTGTGGGACGCTGGGTTCTGGTAAAGGGGAGGGGGACTTGCCGTCACGGTGAAAGCGGGGGTCAGAAGAGCAGAGCCAGAATTCACCGGTTACAGTGTTGGGGCAGAGCACACACCGAGTCTCGGCAATGAATGTAACCCGGGCAATTAGCCTGCACCGACCGGGGCGATGGGGCTTGTTGCGAAGACAGCGTGGACATTGAGATACATCGCAGCTATGCTCTCTGATTCCTCATTATTATTCAAAAACACAAAATGCCAGAGGCAGAATCTCAGAAGTTGCAAATGCATGGAGTTTTCTTTTATCTGCATCAATGACAGGCTTGTAGATGATGAATGAGTTCTCAACAACGCCTCCCTCAAGTATCTCCTTTTTGGGTTTTATTGAGCGTTTGCTTTTCAGTCAATGCTGACTCCACAGTAATATTTATTTTTACCTCCAGTTTTCTCCATTTTATGACTAAAGCACTGACTGCTGCCAGGCTACAGAACCACGGACACAAGCAGCCCTCCAGTGCCTCTCCAGACTAGACTGTGCGTGTCCAATATTCACCAAGGCCAGTCCTCTCCGTACCCAGAGCCAACAGATAGGCAAGATCACCATAGGCAGTCCCTCGGAATCCACGAAGACTTGCTTCCACTCTTAAAATGAGTCCTTAGGTGGCTGAACAGTCCAACACGGGAACCACAGTCCCCGTCACAGGTGGGACAGACAGTGGTTGAGGGAAGGGGAGGGTGGGACTGGTTTGCCGCACGCTCCTTCCGCTGCCTGCGCTTGGTTTCTGCATGCTCTGGGCGATGAGACTCGAGGTGCTCAGCGCCCTCCCGGATGCACTTCCTCCACTTAGGGCGGTCTTTGGCCAGGGACTCCCAGGTGTCGGTGGGGATGTTGCACTTTATCAGGGAGGCTTTGAGGGTGGTCCCTGTAACGTTTCCTCTGCCCACCTTTGGCTCGTTTGCCATGAAGGAGTTCCGAGTTGAGCGTTTGCTTTGGGAGTCTCGTGTCTGGCAGGCGAACAATGTGGCCTGCCCAGCGAAGTTGATCGAGTGTGGTCAGTGCTTCAATGCTGGGGATGTTGGCCTGGTTGAGGACACTAATGTTGGTGCGTCTGTCCTCCCTGGGGATTTGTAGGATCTTGCGGAGACATCGTTGGTGGTATTTCTCCAGTGACTTGAGGTGTCTACTGTACATGGTCCATGTCTCTGAGCCATACAGGAGGGCGGGTATTGCTACAGCCCTGTAGACCATGAGCTTGGTGGCAGATTTGAGGGCCTGGTCTTCAAACACTCTTTTCCTCAGGTGGCCGAAGGCTGCACTGGAGGCGGTGTTGGATCTCGTCGTCAATGTTTGCTCTTGTTGATAGGAGGCTCCCAAGATAGGGGAAATGGTCCTCGGTATCCAGGGCCGCACCGTGGATCTTGATGACTGGGGGGCAGTGCTGTGCGGCGAGGACAGGCTGTTGGAGGACCTTTGTCTTACGAATGTTTAGCGTAAGGCCTGTGCTTTTGTACGCCTCAGTAAATATGTCGACTATGTCCTGTAGTGCAGCCTCTGTATGTGCGCAGACGCAGGCGTCGTCCGCGTACTGTAGCTCAACGATAGAGGTTGGGGTAGTCTTGGACCTGGCCTGGAGACAGCGCAGGTTGAACAGGTTCCCACTGGTTCATGCAAGAACACGTCACTGTACAACCACCAAGAGAAGGCACCCTGGCTGATTGTTCTCCCTGCAGCTCAAGGGTGCTGAGGCCAAATGTGACACTCCCTCAACCAACTCAGCACACAGCCCCAGACCTTCTGGACTGAACAGGACATAACACAGAGAGAGCCGACATCACTCATTGGGCCGTCAATCTCAGTTCGATCGTTTCTGCTGGGCTCAGGCGAACCAACGCGAAAAGCCAACTGGACAACCATCTCATTGCTGTTTGTGGGATCTTGGTGTGCTGCGCTTGTCCACATAACCGCGGCCACTACACTGCATTGTGAGGCGGTTTGAGACGGAATAAGCCGCCATATAAATATAACTCTGCCTGTCTTCATCAATATTGCTTTCAGCAGGCAGTGCCATTTTCTCTAATTGTTTCCACATTAAATATTTTATTTTAATGGTTGTGTGTGTGTCTTTATGAAGATGTTTTGTGATGTGAATGCACGGTAATTAATGCTTTGCTGCCATTGCCCCAGTAATTTACAGTACCAGCTCCACTTTGCAATGCAAATGCTAAAGAATTAACATAATTTTTGCACGGTGCATCAAAGATTATCACTATTCTACCTCCGATCCCTGGTGGTACAAACAACTTTATAGGCTTATTAAAATTGCACTAAATGACAGAATATACAGCACAGCAACAGGCCTTGGGCCCAACCCGTGTGTGTGCTGGTGTTGTTGATCCACTCGCGTCTCCTCCCATTTGCATCAACCACTTCCTGTGGTAGCGAGTTCCACATTCTAACCACGCTCTGGGTAATATCAGCCGTGGCTCAGTGAGTAGCACCATTGCCTCTCAGTCAGAAGGTTGTGGGTATCTAGGCTGACCCTCCAGTGCAGCACTGAGGGAGCACCGCACTGTCGGAGGGGCAGTGCTGAGGGAGTGCTGCACTGTCGGAGGGGCAGTACTGAGGGAGTGCCGCACTGTCGGAGGGACAGTGCTGAGGGAGTGCCGCACTGTCGGAGGGGCGGTACTGAGGGAGCACCGCACTGTCGGAGGGGCAGTACTGAGGGAATGCTGCACTGTCGGAGGTGCCGTCTTTCAGATGAGACGTTAAACCAAAGCCCCGTCTGCTCTCTCAGGTGGAGGTAAAAGATCCCATGGTACTAATCGAAGAAGAGCAGTGGAGTTCTCCCTGGGGCCAATATTTATCCCTCAATCAACATCACTAAAACAGATTATCTGGCCATTATCACATTGCTGTTTGTAGGAGCTTACTGTGCGCTAATTGGCTGCTGTGTTACAACAGTGACCACACTCCAAAAAGTACTTCATTGGCTGTAAAGCGCTTTGAGACAGCTAGTGGTTGTGAAAGGCGCTATATAAATGTAAGCCTTTCTGTCTTTAAAGAATTTCCCTATTGGGTTTATCAGTAATCATGTATTTATGCCCCTAGTTCTAGATTCTCCCACCCATGGAAACATTCTCTCCACATCTACCCTGTCCATCCCACTCAGAATTTTGAAGACCTCTATCAGGTCACCTCGAAGTCTTCTCTTTACTAAAGAATAAGTTCCCAGCCTGTCCGATCTTTCCCGATAGCTCTGGTCGCTCAGTTCTGGTACCATCCTTGTAAATCTCTCTCGCACTTTCTCCATGTTTCTGTGTCCTTTGTGCAGTATGGAGAACTGTGCCCAGCACTCTGTGCAGCCTGTCTGGGTCCAATACAAGCTAAGCGGATCAAGGGGTATGGAGAGAAAGCAGGAAGAGGGTACTGAGGGAATGATCAGCCATGATCTTATTGAATGGCAGTGCAGGCTCGAAGGGACGAATGGCCTACTCCTGCACCTATTTTCTGTGTTTCTATGTTTCTACATCCCTGGAAATATGTCCCAGAGCTGTGTTAGCATTTAATTGCTTTGCTGAGCTGCGATGCTGCTTTCGATAATTTGTTCACCTCAATCCCTCGATCCCTTTGCTCTGCAAACCCGTTCAGTTTCTTATTGTTTAAGGTGTGGGTGATGTTTCTATGTTTCCCACCAAAATTTCTCCCAATTTGCCTTGGGGTTTGTAATCTGGGTTCTTGTTGTCTCTCCCAAGAAACTACTAGACAGCTGATGTGTGTGGGGCAGGGGCTGGGGAGGGGCGGGGCTGGGGAGGGGCGGGGGCGGGGCGGGGCAGGGCTGGGGCGGGGCGGGGGCGGGGTTGGGGTGGGGTTCGGGGCGGAGCTGGGGTAGGGGCTGGGGTGGGGTTCGGGGCGGGGCTGGGGTGGGGTTTGGGGCGGGGCGGGGGTTGGGGCAGGGCTGGTGCGAGGCGGGGCTGGGGTGGGGTTTGGGGCGGGGCGGGGGTTGGGGCAGGGCTGGTGCGAGGCGGGGCTGGGGTGGGGTTTGGGACGGGGCTGGGGCTGGGTTTGGGTCGGGGCGGGGTTTGGGGCTGGGTGGGGTTTGGGACGGGGCTTGGGCGGGGTTTGGGGCGGGGGTTGGGGCAGGGCTGGGGCTGGGTTTGGGTCGGGGCGGGGTTTGGGGCTGGGTGGGGTTCGGGGCGGGGCTTTGGCGGGGTTTGGGGCGGGGCTGGGTGGGGCTGGGGCTGGGTGGCTGGGGCAGGGCTGGGGCGGGGTTTGGGGCGGGGCTGGGGCGGGGCTGGGGTAGGGGCTGGGGTGGGGTTCGGGGCGGGGCTGGGGTGGGGTTTGGGGCGGGGCGGGGGTTGGGGCAGGGCTGGTGCGAGGCGGGGCTGGGGCGGGGTTTGGGGCTGGGGGTGGGGTTTGGGACGGGGCTGGGTGGGGTTTGGGGCTGGGTGGGGTTCGGGGCGGGGCTGGGGCGGGGCTGGGGTAGGGGCTGGGACGGGGTTCGGGGCGGGGCTGGGGTGGGGTTTGGGGCGGGGCGGGGGCGGGGTTTGGGGCGGGGCTGGGGCGGGGCTGGGGTAGGGGCTGGGACGGGGTTCGGGGCGGGGCTGGGGTGGGGTTTGGGGCGGGGCGGGGGTTGGGGCAGGGCTGGTGCGAGGCGGGGCTGGGGCTGGGTTTGGGTCGGGGCGGGGTTTGGGGCGGGGCTGGGGCGTCGCGGGGTTCGGGGTGGGGCTGGGGCGGGGGCAGGGGCAGGCTTCCCAACTCTCCAGGATTGCCCTGGAATCTCCAGGAATTGTCGATGAACCACCCGGACATCGCCGTGAGCAA
Source organism: Pristiophorus japonicus (assembly GCF_044704955.1). Classification (NCBI taxonomy): domain Eukaryota; kingdom Metazoa; phylum Chordata; class Chondrichthyes; family Pristiophoridae; genus Pristiophorus; species Pristiophorus japonicus. The sequence continues at coordinate 64,543,351 of NC_091997.1, forward strand.
ACCCCAGGGAGAACAATCATCGGGGGCAGCAAATAACAAGTGCTTCTTTCCCCCATGTTTTTTGTATACTTTTACGTACAAAAATATCAGAGCTGGGGCCCACAGGCTGTTTGTCAGGGTGAGCTGTAAGTTCATGTCTCCAGGAATTGGCAACTTTCGGGGGCCATGTGATAACCGGTGATGGTCCACGCAGGGCAAGTGTTTGGAGCAGGTTTGATGCAGCCAACCTTGCCTTTTGCCTGTCCATCATTATGTTCAAATGCCCAGTATTTGAATTTCCAGAAGGTATTTGACAAGGTGCCACATAAAAGGTTACTGCACAAGTTGACGGGGTTGGGGGTAATATATTAGCATGGATAGAGGATTGTCTAACTAACAGAGAACAGAGAGTCGGGATAAATGGTTCATTCTCTGGTTGGCAATCTGTAACTAGTGGGATGCCGCAGGGATCAGTGCTGGGACCCCAACTATTTACAATCTATATTAACAACTTGGAAGAAGGGACTGAGTGTAACGTAGCCAAGTTTGCTGATGATACAAAGGTGGGAGGAAAAGCAATGTGTGAGGAGGATACAAAAAATCTGCAAAAGGACATAGACAGGCTAAGTGAGTGGGCAAAAATTTGTCAGATGGAGTATAATGTTGGAAAGTGTGAGGTCATGCACTTTGGCAGAAAAAAAATCAAAGAGCAAGTTATTATTTAAATGGAGAAAGATTGCAAAGTGCTGCAGTACAGCGGGACCTGGGGGTCCTTGTGCATGAAACACAAAAGGTTAGTATGTAGGTACAGCAAGTGATCAGGAAGGCCAATGGTATCTTGGCCTTTATTGCAAAGGGGATGGAGTATAAAAGCAGGGAAGTCTTGCTACAGTTATACAGGGTATTGGTGAGGCCACACCTGGAATACTGCGTGCAGTTTTGGTTTCCATATTTACGAAAGGATATACTTGCTTTGGAGGCAGTTCAGAGAAGGTTCACTCGGTTGATTCCGGGGATGAGGGGGTTGACTTATGAGGAAAGGTTGAGTAGGTTGGGCCTCTACTCATTGGAATTCAGAAGAATGAGAGGTGATCTTATCGAAACGTATAAGATTATGAGGGGGCTTGACAAGGTGGATGCAGAGAGGATGTTTCCACTGATAGGGGAGACTAGAACTAGAGGGCATGGTCTTAGAATAAGGAGCCGCCCATTTAAAACTGAGGTGAGGAGAAATTTCTTTTCTGAGGGTTGTAAATCTGTGGAATTCACTGCCTCAGAGAGCTGTGGAAGCTGGGACATTGAATATATTTAAGACAGAAATAGACAGTTTCTTAAACAATAAGGGAATAAGGGGTTATGGGGAGCGGGCAGGGAAGTGGAGCTGAGTCCATGATCGGATCAGCCACGATCGTATTGAATGGCAGAGCAGGCTCGAGGGGCGAATGGCCAACTCCTGCTCCTATTTCTTAGGTTCTTATGTAATGGGTAGAGCAAATAGTCGGCAACTGAAGCGGATTTTATTTTAAAATGATCTTGAAATGGCACACATGAGTCACCTGAGACAACAGGTTGAGTTGGGCGCTGGTTCCTGCTTTTAACAACTCCGGCAGTCTGCCCAGCACGGTACGTGTTGGAGCTACAGCTGGCAGCCCTTCTGTTCCAAACTAATAGACGTTTCAGCCCTCTCTGAATGTGCAGCAATCAGCACAGGATCTGGAGGGCAGCTGTCTCATATCAACATGAGCAATACCCCACCAGCAGCAAAACACACTGCAAATTCAGCAATCTCCTCGCTCACATGCTCAACCCCTCCCTCGCCCTCACGTTTGTTTCACTCTCTCTCTCTCTCTCATTCACACTCCGACTTCCACACTCCTGTTCTTCGTCTCTTCTCCCTCTCCCCTCCTCTCTCCCCCTCGTTGGCTCCATCTCTAGCTCTTCATCTCTCCCTCTCGCCCTCCTCTCTCTCCCTCTCGCCCTCCTCTCTCTCCCTCTCGCCCTCCTCTCTCTCCCTCCTCTCTCTCCCTCTCGCCCTCCTCTCTCTCCCTCTCGCCCTCCTCTCTCTCCCTCTCGCCCTCCTCTCTCTCCCTCTCGCCCTCCTCTCTCTCGCCCTCCTCTCTCTCCCTCTCGCCCTCCTCTCTCTCCCTCCTCTCTCTCCCTCTCGTCCTCCTCTCTCTCCCTCTCGCCCTCCACTCTCCCTCTCGCCCTCCTCTCTCTCCCTCTCGCCCTCCTCTCTCTCGCCCTCCTCTCTCTCCCTCTCGCCCTCCTCTCTCTCCCTCTCGCCCTCCTCTCTCTCCCTCTCGCCCTCCTCTCTCTCCCTCCTCTCTCTCCCTCTCGTCCTCCTCTCTCTCCCTCTCGCCCTCCTCTCTCTCCCTCTCGCCCTCCTCTCTCTCCCTCCTCTCTCTCCCTCTCGTCCTCCTCTCTCTCCCTCTCGCCCTCCACTCTCCCTCTCGCCCTCCTCTCTCTCCCTCTCGCCCTCCTCTCTCTCGCCCTCCTCTCTCTCCCTCTCGCCCTCCTCTCTCTCCCTCCTCTCTCTCCCTCTCGTCCTCCTCTCTCTCCCTCTCGCCCTCCACTCTCCCTCTCGCCCTCCTCTCTCTCCTTCTCGCCCTCCTCTCTCTCCCTCTCGCCCTCCTCCTCTCTCCCTCTCGCCCTCCTCTCTCTCCCTTTCGCCCTCCTCTCTCTCCCTCTCGCCCTCCTCTCTCTCCCTCTCGCCCTCCTCTCTCTCCCTCTCGCCCTCCTCTCTGTCCCTCTCGCCCTCCTCTCTCTCCCTCTCGCCCTCCTCTCTCTCCCTCTCGCCCTCCTCTCTCTCCCTCTCGCCCTCCTCTCTCTCCCTCTCGCCCTCCTCTCTCTCTCCCTCTCCCTCTCTTTCTCTCTCTCTCCCCCTTGTTGACTCTATCTCTAGCTTTTCGGCTCTTCTCTCCCTCCCCTCCTCTCTCTCTCGCTGAAGCCATCTCTAGCTGTGCTCATTCTCTCTCTCTCTCTCTCTGGCATCCAGTGCCGGTAAGGACAGCCTCAGGAACCAAGTACATCGAACTCCAAAGGGTTGCTGGTCAAGGCCAGCCTACACTCCAGTTTGCATCGTCCAAACCAATCGCACTGGCGAGACGGAGCGTCTCCAGAAACAGCGATAGTGCACGTGGATTCTGTGTCTAGACTTCAGCCCTAGAAATGCCTCTCCTGCTATAAGATGCGCCTTAAAACCGACCTCTTTGACTCCGCTTTTGGTCACTTGCCCTAATATTGTCCTTATGCGGCTCGGGATCAAATTTTGTTTGATTACGCCCCTGTGAAGCACCTTGGGACATTTCACTACCTTAAGGACACTACATAAATGCACATTTCTGACCAGTGACTGCCATTTTATTTATTTTTACTCTGTCAATGTTGCCCCCCCGTCACCTGACCAACCAGGCAACCAATCAGGGAAGGCAGTGATGCATCCCCTGGTGCAATATTCTGCTCCTCCCTCACTGTCTGGGCTCACACAGGAGCAAAGCCCACATGGGGGCAGTACGGGATACACGGCCTGGTGCTTGTGGAATCCAACATTCAGAACAGTCACCAACTTCAGGAAACTGAAACAAACTCCTTCAGGAATAAAAAAAATACGGGACTCTTTTTTCGCTAACATTTATATAAAATATCTGAAATAAAATCAGCCTATTTAACTTGACGTGTGGAAAGAACCAGGTGCCCCAGACTCCTTATCACGCTGTGCCAAATCCCGTCTCCTGCTGTGTTAATCACTCACACTATTATCAAAAGTTTCAGAGGGGAAAGTACTATCAGGTGTTTCATTTTGCAATGGCTTCTAAATATCCCTCTGTTGCACCCATTATCTATTCCAGCCCCTGCTGTACAAGGCTGTGGTTTGTACTATTACAGTCTCTGGCAGTCCAATTGCTCTGCGTTAATCTGCATTCCTCAGAGAGATAACTGGTCTGCCGAAGTTGGGGAGTCTTCAGGACTCGGTTCCACCCGCTCTTCAGTCCCCATCGGACTATTCTTCACGGGTGATAAGAACATAAGATGTAGGAGCAGGAGTCGGCCACCTGGCCCCTCGAGCCTGCTCTGTCATTTATTACGATCATGGCTGATCTGATCATGGACTCAGCTCCACTTCCCTGCCCGCTCCCCATAACCCTTCACTCCCTTATCGTTCAAAAATCTGTCTATCTCCGCCTTAAATATATTCAATGACCCAGCCTCCACAGCTCTCTGGGGCAGAGAATTCAAAAAAATGACCCATTGATCCCGACTGCTTTCTGTTAGTTAGCCAATCCTCTATCCATGCTAGTATATGTGGCCCTTACGGCTAAAGGGATCAAGGGGTATGGAGAGAAAGCGGGAGTGGGGTACTGAAGTTGCATGGCCAGCCATGATCATATTGAATGGTGGTGCAGGCTCGAAGGGCCCAATGGCCTACTCCTGCACCTATTTTCTATGTTTCTATTACCCCCAACCCCGTGAGCTCTTATGTGGCACCTTATCGAATGCCTTCTGGAAATCCAAATACACCACATCCACTGGTTCCCCCTTTATCCACCCTGCTTCAGGACAGTGAGAGCTGGCAGGATATTCTAGTGTGGGGAACTATCACAGTGCAGTTCAATCACATCCTCGACCCATGTCCACATGTAAGTGTAGGTGTACCAGGAACACTGTTCCAATGCACTCCCGGGCAGCTTCTCGCCCTCCACCCTTTGTAATCTTCAGCTCATCCGAAACTGCTGCCTGTATCCTAACCAAGTCCTGCTCACCCATCAGCCCTGTGCTCGCTGACTGATATTGGCTCCCGGTCCGGCAACACCTCGATTTGAAAATTATCATCCTTGTATTCAATCCCTCCATGGCCTCCTCGCCCCTCCCTATCTCTGTACTCTCCTCCAGACTTACAACCTCCCACGATGTCTACTCTCCTCCAATTCTGGCCTCTTGTGCATCTCTGATTTTAATCGCTCGACCATCGGTGGCTGTGCCTTCAGCTGCCTGGACCACAAGCTCTGGAACTCCCTCCCTAAACCTCCCTACCACTCTCCTCCTTTAAGACGCTCCTTAAAACCCCGCTCTTTGACCAAGCTTATGGTCACCTGTCCTAATATCGCCTTATGTCGCTCTGTGTCAAATTTTGTCTGATATCGCTCTTGTGAAGCGCCTTGGGATATTTTACTACATTAAAGGTGCTATATAAATGCAAGTTGTTGTTGTAGCCATAGTAATATTATCTTTAATCTGTGTGTGTGTATACTTTAAATGAAAATACTAATTCTGCAGTAGTGGCACATAGTATGAGGTCAAGCCAGGAGTGCAGCATATATTAGCTCACGAATAGTACGTGGGAAGATATAGCCAGAGAATGTAAGGAAATTAACTCTCTGAATAGAGAGCTAATTCTGGATGTACTGGAAGGAGATAAGAGTGCAACTGACACTCACAGTTCCTCATTACTATGCACAATGAAGTGGTTACCCCTGCACTACCTTCCTTCCACTGCTCTTCCTGTTGGTCACCCAACCCCTACCTGACTGTGTACCCTTTACCTGCGGTGTGGCCAACTCACTAAACGTTCTAGTCACGACATCCTCAGCATCACGGATGCTCCACAGTAATCCACCCGCAGCTCTAGTGCCGCAATGCAGTCTGTCAGGTGCTGCAGGCGGACACACTTCCCGCACATGTAGTCGTCAGGGACACTGGAAGCGTCCCTGACTTCCCACATAGCACCGGAGGAGCATAACACATGTCCGAGCTCTCCTGCCAGAGAAAACCAAGGCAAAAATAAAAAAGGGCCACATTGCAGCAAAATTCTAAAAGGGCCAAGTGTGTTAAAAAGACAAGCTTGAAGGCTCTGTGCTTCAATGCGAGGAGTATTTGTAATAAGGTGGACGAATTAACTGCACAGGCAGCAATTAATGAATATGATATAATTTGCACATGGCTCCAGGGTGACCAAGGCTGGGAACTCAACATCCAGGGGTATTCAACATTCAGGAAGGATAGACAGAAAGGAAAAGGAGGTGGGGTAGCGTAGCTGGTTAAAGAGGAAATTAACGCAATAATAAGGAAGGACATTAGCTTGGATGATGTGGAATCTGTATGGGTGGAGCTGCGGAATACCAAAGGGCAGAAAACGCTGGTGGGAGTTGTGTACAGACCACCAAACAGTAGTAGCGAGGTTGGGTACAGCATCAAACAAGAAATTAGGGATGCATGCAATAAAGGTACAGCAGTTATCATGGGCGACTTTAATCTACATATTGATTGGGCTAACCAAAAGGTAGCAATACGGTGGAGGAGGATTTCCTGGAGTGTATTAGGGATGGTTTTCTGGACCAATATGTCGAGGAACCAACTAGAGGGCTGGCCATCCTAGACTGGGTGATGTAAAATGAGAAAGGACTAATTAGCAATCTTGCTGTGTGAGGCCCGGGGAAGAGTGACCATAATATGGTAGAATTCGTTATTCAGATGGAGAATGACACAGTTTATTCTGAGACTAGGGTCCTGAACTTAAGGAAAGGTAACTTCGATGGTATGAGACGTGAATTGGCTAGAATAGACTGGCAAATGATACTTAAAGGGTTGACGGTGGATAGGCAATGGCAAACATTTAAAGATCACATGGATGAACTTCAACAACTATACATCCCTGTCTGGAGTAAAAATAAAACGGGGAAGGTGGCCCAACCGTGGCTAACAAGGGAAATTAAGGATAGTGTTAAATCCAAGGAAGAGGCATATAAATTGGCCAGAAAAAGCAGCAAACCTGAGGACTAGGAGAAATTTAGAATTCAGCATAGGCGGACAAAGGGTTTAATTAGGAGCGGGAAAATAGAGTATGAGAGGAAGCTTGCCGAGAACATAAAAACTGACTGCAAAAGCTTCTATAATTATGTGAAGAGAAAAAGATTAGTGAAGACAAACGTAGGTCCCTTGCAGTCAGATTCAGGTGAATTTATAATTGGGAGCAAAGAAATAACAGACCAGTTGAACAAATATTTTGGTTCTGTCTTCACGAAGAAGACACAAATAACCTTCCGGAAGTACTAGGGGACCGAGGGTCTAGTGAGAAGGAGGAATTGAAGGATATCCTTATTAGGTGGGAAATTGTGTTGAGGAAATTGATGGGATTGAAGGCCGACAAATCTCCGGGCCCCGATAGTCTGCATCCTGGAGTACTTAAGGAAGTGGCCCTAGAAATAGTGGATGCATTGGTGATCATTTTCCAATAGTCTATCGACTCTGGATCAGTTCCTATGGACTGGAGGGTAGCTAATGTAACACCACTTTTAAAAAAAAGGGGGAGAGAGAAAACGGGTAATTATAAACCGGTTAGCCTGACATCAGTAGTGGAGAAAATGTTGGAATCAATCATTAAAGATGAAATAGCCGCACATTTGGAAAGCAGTGACAGGATCGGTCCAAGTCAGCATGGATTTATGAAAGAGAAATCATGCTTGACAAATCTCCTAGAAATTTTTGAGCATGTAACTAGTATGTAGTGACGTGGATAGAGAACTGGTTGGCAGGCAGTGACTAGTGGGGTGCCGAGGGCTCAGTGCTGGGGCCCCAGCTATTTACAATATACATTAATTATTTGGATGAAGGAATTGAGTGTAATATCTCCAAGTTTGCAGATGACACTAAACTGGGTGGTGGTGTGAGCTGTGAGGAGGACGCTAAGAGGCTGCAGGGTGACTTGGACAGGTTAGGTCAGTGGGCAAATGCATGGCAGATGCAGTATAATGTGGATAAATGTGAGGTTATCCACTTTGGGGGCAAAAACACAAAGGCAGAATATTATCTGAATGGCGGCAGATTAGGAAAAAGGGAGGTGCAACGAGACCTGGGTGTCATCGAACATCAGTCATTGAAAGTTGGCATGCATGTACAGCAGGCGGTGAAGAAAACAAATGGTATGTTGGCCTTCATAGCTAAGGGATTTGAGTATAGGAGCAGGGAGGTCTTACTGCAGTTGTACAGGGCCTTGGTGAGGCCTCACTTGGAATATTGAGTTCAGTTTTGGTCTCCTAATCTGAGGAAGGACATTCTTGCTATTAAGGGAGTGCAGCGAAGGTTCACCAGACTGATTCCCGGGATGGCAGGACTGACATATGAGGGGAGACTGGATCGACTGGGCCTTTATTCACTGGAGTTTAGAAGGATGAGAGGAGATTTCATAGAAACATATAAAATTCTGACGGGACGGTACAGGTTAGATGCAGGAAGAATGTTCCCGATGTTGGGAAAGTCCAGAACTAGGGGACACAGTCTATGGATAAGGGGTAAGCCATTTAGGACCGAGATGAGGAGAAACTTCTTCACGCAGAGAGTTGTTAACCTGTGGAATTCCCTGTCGCAGAGAGTTGTTGAGGCCAGTTCGTTAGATATATTCAAGAGGGAGTTAGATATGGCTCTTATGGCTAAAGGGATCAAGGGGTATGGAGAGAAAGCAGGAAAGGCGTACTGAGGGAATGATCAGCCATGATCTTATTGAATGGTGGTGCAGGCTCGAAGGGCCGAATGGCCTACTCCTGCACCTATTTTCTATGTTTCTATGTTTCCATGTTACTTCGCTTTTTGCAAGTTGTACTGCAGCAAATTTACTCCAAGTCACACGCCATCCATGGTCCCTAACAGCACTGTGGGAGCACCTTCACCACACGGACTGCAGCGGTTCAAGGCAGCGGCTCACCACCACCTTCTCACGGGGCAATTAGGGATGGGCAATAAATGCCGGTCTTGCCGGCGATGCCCAAATCTCGGGGTCAAAGGTAGTTACTCAGATTGGCAAATGGTGGTAAGCAGTGTTCCACAAGGTTCGGTGTTGGGACCACTCTTGTTCGCCGGTTACAGAAGCCATTTGGACTCGGGACTCGGGAATCGGAAGTACAATTTCAAAATTTGCGGATGACACCAAATTGGGGGTGTGATCAGTACTGAGGAGGACTTCGACACTATACAAGACATTAATAAGTGTGAGGTGATACATGGTGGTAGAAAGAGTGAGGAGGCCACACACTGTTTGTAAAGTAAGTGCGAAATGGGGCAGAGCGGAGTGATCGGGGCACCGATACACAGGTCACTAAACGCATCAGCGCAGGTTCACAAGGTCATGACAAAGAAAACAAAGCACTGGGATTCATTTCTAGTGAGACAGAATTGAAAAGCAGGGAAGTTATGTTAAACTATATAAATATAAGTTATTATTATTAATAACTTGTATTAGACCTTGGTTAGACCACACGGAGTACTGTGAAGGCAGGGGCACTGGAGAAGGTGCAATCATTATTTACTAGACTAGCAGAGCTGAGAGGTTATACCTATCGGGAGAGATTGAGCAGGCTGGGTCTCTTTTCTCCAGACAGGAGAAGGCAGAGAGATGAACTGATCGAAGCTTTAAGGTTATGAAGGGGTTTGATAGGGTACATGTAGAGATGTTTCCACGTGTGGGGGAGACTAGAACTAGGGGCCATAAATATGATGGTCACTAATAAATCCTATAGGGAATTCAAGAGAAACTCCAGAGAGTGGTGAGAATGTGGAACTCACTGCCACAGGGAGGGGTTGAGGCGAATAGTATCGATGCATTTAAGGGGAGGCTGGATAAATACATGAGGGAGAAGGAGATGGTGATAGGGTGAGATGAGGAGGGGAGAGAGGGGGCTGGTGGGGAGCATAAACCCCGGCACGGAGCGTGGGGCCCAGTGGAGGGAAACATTTCCCTCTGCGCTGAGCCTGGTTGGATTTGGGAGATGGACGGAGGGACGATCTCGAGTATTCAACTTTACCAGTGCTTCAAAATCCCAAGCAACTCAACCTCCCCAGTACAGGTTGAATTCTTCGGCACTACACCCAGTGACTCAGTGTGTGAACGCTCTGCTACCCAGATCGAGGTGGTCCCAGATTCCGTACTTGGACTGTTCCACGAACAGGTTCAACCTCCTCCCCCGCACCTTCAAACCGAGACCCACTGCTCGGTTTCCCGCTCCTGCTCCATTCATTTCCTAACTGGAGACCCCTCGCTCCCTCGCTCCGATGGTCCATTAAAACCCATCTCCCCGTGCCCACCGCCATTCCCCTGGGCTACAGCTTTATCATGTTCTGCACCAGGGGCCTTGGCCCTTCATCAAAGCTCCCCAATCAAAACAAAAATTCAAACAACAAATAATTCCAAGAACGATATTCAGGAACTATGTGCAAAATAATTAATTTTATTCAAATCAGTAATTAGAGCAGAGTTTTGGTATCCATGTTGGGGGGAGGGTGTGGGCTAATTAATGCCTAATTAGTACGACTTTAATTAGATGTCTGATTAGCCTGAAGTGCTGGAAGGAGATCTGTCCCGCCCCCGTCCAGAACGTCGCTCTGTGCTCATCGTTGGCACAGGAATCACCGTCCCAGACACTGCTCCCAAACACCGCTCCCAAACACCGCTCCCAAACACTGCTCCCAGACACCGCTCCTGCTCCCAGACACCGCTCCCAGACACCGCTCCCAAACACTGCTCCCAGACACTGCTCCCAAACACTGCTCCTAGACACCGCTCCCAGACACCGCTCCCAGACACCGCTCCTAGACACCGCTCCCAGACACCACTCCCGCTCCCAGACACCGCTCCCAAACACCGCTCCCAGACACCGCTCCCAAACACCGCTCCCAAACACCGCTCCCAAACACCGCTCCCAAACACCGCTCCCAAACACCGCTCCCAAACACCGCTCCCAGACACCGCTCCCAGACACCACTCCCAGACACCACTCCCGCTCCCAGACATCGCTCCCAGATACCGCTCCCAGACACCGATCTCGCTCTCAGACACCGATCCCAGACACCGCTCCCGCTCCCAGACAGCGCTCCCGCTCCCAGACAGTCGCTCCCTCACTCCCGTACATCAATCATTGCCGGGCCCGACAGACATATCTCTCGATGAATTAATGAGCGGTTCCACGTCTGGAACCTCTGCATCCTCACGGAGCGGGAAGTGGTTCTGGAATTGATCCTTCCAGGAAAACTAGTCAGAACCAAAATAAATATATATTCAGACGCACCAACATTAGTGTCCTCGACCAGACCAATATGCCCAGCATCGAAGCACTGACCACAATTGATCAGCTCTGCTGGGCAGGCCACATTGTCTGCATGCCTGACACGAGACTCCCAAAGCAAGCGTTCTACTTGGAACTCCTTCACAGCAAACGAGCCCCGGTGGGCAGAGGAAACGTTTCAAGGACACCCTCAAAGCTTCCCTGATAAAATGCAACATCCCCACCGACACCTGGGAGTCCCTGGCCAAAGACCGCCCTAAGGCATCCGGGAGGGCGCTGAGCACCTCGAGTCTCGTCACCGAGAGCGTGCAGAAACCAGGCGCAGGCAGCGGAAGGAGTGTGCGGCAAACCAGTCCCACCCACCCCTTCCCTCAACCACTGTCTGTCCCACCTGCGACAGGAACTGTGGTTCTCGTATTGGACTGTTCAGTCACCTAAGGACTCACGTTTAGAGTGGAAGCAAGTCTTCCTCGATCCCGAGGGACTGCCTCTGATGATGATGGGTGTGTGTGTGCAGAGGCATGGCTGTGCCTGGATACGTGGGGAGAACAGGCCTAGTTTCAGCTCCAGCTCGAGCGTGATGTTTGATACCCTGCGGACAGTCAGTGAGCTCACACAGGACCATTGTCTGGGTGGGTACCGCAGGGGTTTCTGGAGCCTGAGCACCCAACTGTCAGTGTGTTCAGAGAGGAACAGAGATAAGTAACCATTTACATAGAATCCACAGCACAGAAACATTCGGCCCACCGCTCTATGCCAGCGTTTATGCCCCACATGAGCCTCCTGCAACCCCCCCTCCACACCCCTCCTCCCACCCCCCCATCCCTCCCAATCTCCCCACCCTCCCCACACCTCCATCCTGTTAATACACACCGAGCGCTCATGAAGTGTCACTCCATCTAAAACAGACGTGAGACATTCCAATGGACCCACAGTGTCTTAGACCAGAGTGAGTGAAACTGTAAACAGCTCGCTGGTTTGAAGGAGTTTATTTTCTCGCACCAAAGCTAATGTGCCTGGAGATGGCGATCGGCGTTTACAATTAACGCCCTGCAGTAAATAGTCTATCCTGGCATCCATGGGGGCAACAATCAATGAAGGCAGTGAATATTGACCCCACTGACATGGTCAATCAGTTCGGGTTGGGACGTACCAACATTCGAACAATGACGGACGGGTAAAAACCTTTGGTCCATTGAGCCTGTCCCACACAATGACGATACCTCGTGTATCACAACATAGACACTCCACCCTACCCCTGTGATCTCCTGGGAGCGGCAAAAAAACAGATAAACAACTCAGGAAAGAAATTCTGGGAAATTCCTCTCCACCCCATCTAGGCGATTGAAACCAGTCCAGGAGATCACTCTGGCCATTAAATTCCCTGCAGTAACCACCTTCTGTAAGAGGCAATCTCCGACACAGGCAGAAACACATCCAGCTTTTGCTTGAAGGGGTTCAGCGGGTCTGCATCCACCACATGGGAGGGCAGCTTGTTCCAGGGGTCTGCTGTTCTCTGGGAAAAGACCCACCTCCTGACCTCTAACCCAGATCTCGCCTTGTACAACCTATCACTGGTCCTGCCTAACAAAAGAGTCACAACTCTTTTAACCTACCTTGATAACTAAGATGCTTTAGACTGGGAATGAGTCTCGTGGCCCCCTCCTGCACCCTTTCCAGAGCCTCAATAGCACCCACCATGTGAGGAGACCAAAACTGGGCCCAGTATTCCAAGTGCGGCCTGACTAAGGTCTTGTACAAGGACAAAACAGCACACCTCGTCTTATACTCAATTGTCCGATGGACACAGACCAACACACTATTTGCTCCAGCTATCGCTGCACAGCATTGCTCGTGTACCTTTAAGGATGTATGCACTAGAATACCCAAATCTCTATCTATCTCCACCATCTTTACTGCCTTTCCCTGGAGGGTGTATGAATGTTGAGCATTTGCCCTGCCCACAGGCATAACACTGCACTTATCTAAGTTATACATCATTTTCCAGTCTTGGGCCCAGTCTCCCAACACATTGAGATCTGCCTGAATCAGACGAGCCTCTTCTGCAGTTCGAGCACTCGCACAGATCTTGGTATCATCGTCAAATTTGCAAATTGTGTCGCCAACCCCTGAATCCAGATCATTAACAAAAAGCGACGGTCCCAGCACTGATCCCTGTGGGACATCACTGGTGACCAGTCTCCAAACAGATCCCAATCCATCTATAACTGTTCGTTACCTGTGCCCTGCCAGCCAGTTCTGTATCCAGGTCAATATATTTCCACTAATACCAGAGGCTCCTGTCATGTATTCAACCAGCATTGTAACCCATGTATAAACTGACAAGGTGTACAGATTAAAGTCTGGACAAATAGAGACCCGCTATTGTCTATAGTCAAGAAATGTGTCCTGAATGGGGACTGGGCAGCCATGTACAGGGCATGCCCTGAGGAATTTAAACCATTTCACAGGCGCAGGGATGAACTCTCGATTAAGGCCGATTGCCTACTGTGGGGAAACCGCGAAGTCATGCCCCAGATGGGCAGAGAACTCCACAATGTTCATCAGAGAACTCCACAATGAGCACCTGGGCATTGTCATGATGAAGGCAATTGCCAGGTCACACGTTTGGTGGCCAGGGATAGACGCAGATCTGGAACTTTGTGTTCGCAGATGCAACTCGTGTGCCCAGCTGGGCCATGCGCCCAGGGAAGCCCCCCTTAGCCCCTGGTCCTGGCCCGCCAAGCCTTGGTCACGCATCCATGTGGACTACGCAGGTCCTTTCATGGGGAAAATGTTTTTGGTTGTAGTAGATGCCTACTCCAAATGGATTGAGTGTGACATTCTCAATTCAAGCACATCCTCTGCCACAGTAGAAAGTCTACGGGCAATGTTCGCCGCCCACGGTCTACCGGATATCTTGGTCAGCGACAATGGCCCGTGCGTCACAAGTACTGAATTCCAGGACTTCATGGCAGGCAACGGAATTAACCATGTCAGAACGGCACCGTTCAAGCCGGCCTCAAACAGCCAGGTAGAACGAGCAGTGCAGACAATCAAACAGGGGATGCTCAGAATCCAAGGGGGTTCCCTACAAAGCCGCTTATCACGCTTCCTGTTGGCCTACAGATCCCGACCACACTCGCTCACAGGAGTTCCACCCGCAGAGCCGCTAATGAAAAGGATGCTCAAAACCCGGTTATCCCTTATACACCCCACCATAAAAGAAATTGTTGAGAGCAGGCGCCAGTCACAATGTGACTACCATGACAGGAATGCGAGGGCGCGATGTATTGATGTCAATGACCCTGTTTTTGTCCTCAACTACACTGCAGGGCCCAAATGGCTCGCAGGCACTGTGGTTGCCAAAGAGGGAAATAGGATCCTGGTAGTTAAACTTACCAATGGACAAATCTGCCGCAAACACGTGGATCAAACAAAAAGGAGGTTCAGCAACCCCATAGAAGAAGCAGAGGAAGAACACGATGTAGAGTTCACTCCACCACAGGTGACCGAACATCGGAACCAAAGGGAGGAGAGCCCAGTCACTGTGGGCAGTCCGGACAGGCCTGAGGCACTGCAAACAGCAGACACTCAGGCCAGCGCCCAACAACCGGAGCCCCAACTCAGGCGCTCTACAAGGGAGCGTAAACCACCAGAGAGACTCAACCTGTGATCCCAATAAGACTTTGGGGGGGGAGGTGATGTCATGTATTCAACCAGCATTGTAACCCATGTATAAACTGACCTAAGTTGTACACCGTGAGAACACTGAGCACTAGGTGGGAGACACTCCTAACCTGGACCTTCAGGGATAAAAGGGGAAGCTCCACCCACCTTCATCACTTGAGTGCTAAGGAATAAAGGACAGGTCACAGACTGACCTTCTCTCAAGCATGGGCCTCATGTGCATTTATACTGAATAGTAAGGACATATCAGCTCCGATCTTATAGAGAAGCCTCTTGTGCGGTACTTTGTCAAAAGCTTTTTGAAAATCTAAGTAGACAAACTGGTCTTCCCTCGTCCACCAACTTTGTAACTTCTTTAAAAAATACAATTAGATTTGTGAGACATGACCTCTTTTTTATGAAGCCATGTTGGGTGTCCCTAATATGTCCCTCCCAATCCAAGTATTCATATATGGAATTCCTTATAGAAACATAGAAACATAGAAAATAGGTGCAGGAGCAGGCCATTCAGCCCTTCTAGCCTGCACCGCCATTCAATGAGTTCATGATTCCTTCAAGTACCTTGCCTATTACTGATGTTAAACTGATGGGCCTACACTTACCCGAGTCTGCCTTGTCACCTTTTTAAAAAATGGGGACTACATTCGCTCCTTCCAATCTGCTGGAACCATTGCAGAGTGCAGTGAGCTATAAACACACAGGCCAGGGGCTCACACAGCACATGCCCCATCTCCCGGAGGACCCTCGGGTGGATATCATCTGGCCTGCTGCTCCATCTATTCGGGCTGGATTGTCACCATTTGGCCTGCCACTGATTTTCTGGAGGTATTTCGGTGCTATTTCAAAATTGTGTTTTTTTTTAACCACTGAAATACCACTCAAGGCCACTATTTTCATCCAATATGACTGGTGGCAGGGCTAATTGTAGTTCGTTCTTATTTTTGATCGTGCAACACTCAAAGAACAATGGGTGGTATTTCTGGGTGGTAAAAATGGTGCGATTGATGAGTTTACCTCTGGTGGTAATTTTTGGTGGTATTTTGGTGTTGGCCGCAAGTAAAAGAAGTGCAGATGGGGGCTGATGTTTTGTTGCTGGTTTTGTTCTTGCTGTTGATGGAGTTGTTCTTGTTATTATATTGTTATTATATTGTTATAATATTGTTGATATATTGACGTTGCAAAAAAATGTTAAATCATTGAAGTTAAAATATTATTTATTTATGGACTTTTACATTTTTCAAAGTTTACAACATTTTATAAAATTTTGTTAAACCTAACCTAACTGTTTCTAACTTTTAGAAAATGAGGGTAAAACTCAACGATAGAGTGGGCAGTAAAGGTAAAACGTAACTCTCACTGTTCAGGCAAAGCCTTGATTTATGAGCTGACATCCTCAAAATATCTTCAAAATGTTCTCAAAATGTTCTCAAAATGTCCTCCAATTTTCTCAAATAATCCACTAAAAGCCTCAAATAACCTTAAAATCTAACTCTGAACTCACATAAAGATGTCTGTGTAAAGCTCCGCCTTCTCTCCCACGTGGAATGGACGGTAGCTCCGTGTTTTAAAATGGCGACCCTAGTTCTGGATCCGATCGGATAAGATCAGATAAGACGGTAATTTAGGCCGGTGGTAAAAATGGTAGTATTGACCAATTTACCTCTGGTGGTAATTTTCGGTGGTATTTTGGTGTGGCACACTTAATGACGTCATAAAAACGGCAAAGAAATAAGATCGGTGGTATTTTTTTACCACCGGTGGTAAATCACTGATGAATTTAACACTGGTGGTATTTTGGTGCTAAGTTATGAAATCGCCGATATTTCGGTGGTAATCTGCGATGAATTTACCACTGATGGTATTTTCGGTGGTAAATGGATGGTAAATGATCAAAAAAATGACAAAACTCCAGTCCTATTCTTTCTACAATATGCTTATCTATGTTAATATTACTGATAAAACTAGTATTATTAAATTCTAATATTTGAGCATGATGTTAAAGGGTGAAGACTGATGCAAAGTACTCATTTAATATTTCCACCATACTTAGTGAGTCCTTTGTAACCTGTCCTTGAACACCCGAGCCTCTTATCAACAAGAGCAGACATTGACGACGAGATCCAACACCGCCTCCAGTGCGCCAGTGCAGCCTACGGCCGCCTGAGGAAAAGAGTGTTTGAAGACCAGGCCCTCAAATCTGCCACCAAGCTCATGGTCTACAGGGCTGTAGTGATACCCGCCCTCCTGTATAGCTCAGAGACTGGACCATGTACAGTAGACACCTCAAGTCGCTGGAGAAATACCACCAACGATGGCTCCGCAAGATCCTGAAAATCCCCCGGGAGGACAGACGCACCAACATTAGCATCCTCGACCAGGCCAACATCCCCAGCATCGAAGCACTGACCACACGCGACCAGCTCCGCTGGGCAGGCCACATTGTTCGCATGCCTGACACGAGACTCTCAAAGCAAACGCTCTACTCGGAACTCCTTCACGGCAAACGAGCCAAAGGTGGGCAGAGGAAACGCTTCAAGGACAACCTCAAAGCCTCCCCACCAACACCTGGGAGTCCCTGGCCAAAGACCGCCATAAGTGGAGGAAGTGCATCCGGGAGGGCGCTGAGCACCTCGAGTCTCATCGCCGAGAGCATGCAGAAATCAAGCGCAGGCAGCGGAAGGAGCGTGCGGCAAACCAGTCCCACCCTCCCCTTCCCTCAACCACTGTCTGTCCCACCTGTGAGAGAAACTGTGGTTCTCGTATTGGACTGTTCAGCCACCTAAGGACTCATTTTTAGAGTGGAAGCAAATCTTCCTCGATCCCGAGGGACTGCCCATGATGATGATAACCCTTCAGTGGCCCAATACAGTTTTTGATAGATCTCTGACTCTTCACATAACTGAAAAAGCTCTTCCCATTACTGCCACAATTGTCCACAATCCTTTTTTGCCTTTTTGCTGATCTAATAGCCGCCTTCGTTTTCTTTAGTTGTTCTTTGTATTCAACCCGGTTTGTTCAAGAGTTAAATTTTTTTAATTTATAGAAACATTCCTGTTTACATCTCATTTGTCTTTGTACAGAGCCAGTCAGCTTTTTCTTACCAAAGTTCCTCCTTTTGATTTTGGGTACATGTTTGTTTTCCACATTTTTAACCTTATTCTTAAAAACTTTCCATTTATATTCAACATCGGTCGCATCTCCAGCAAGGAGGGTCAGGCAATTTACCCACTCCAAATCATCTGCCATTTTGGAGAAGTTTGCCCTTCTGAAATCTGGTCCGAGTTACAGGTTCTCGGTACCCTTAGTTCCACTGGCCAATTGGAACCGTATAACGTGATCACTGTTGCCCAGATGTTCCTCCATGTGGAGGCCTGATACGAGGTCCGGCTCACTACTAAACACCAGATCCAATCTGTGGTTTTCCCAGTTACTTCATTAACATGTTGAGTCAGGAAACAGTCTTGTATATGTTCAATAAATCTTTCAGCTGCACTTCCCCCAACATCATGCCCCTGAATGCCAGGAAAATCAAAATTACCCACCAAACAAACGCGGCATTTTATATTAAAAGCATCAGTGATCTGTTTCCATAATAACTCATCATGTTCAAGTGTCTGAGCCGGGGGCCTATAACAATTACCGATAATTAATCCCTGCCCGTGAGCTTGGTTCACTTGAACCCAGACAGCTTCAGCTGAGCCTGATGAGACAATATCAAGTCTCTCGCTAGTGGTTAGATTCTCACTGATAAACATAGCAACCCACCTCCCCTCTGACCCACCTTTCTCAAACCCTTGTAGGCCTGCAGGTGAATTTCTATACCATCATTGTCATCTCACCATTCCTCAGAAATACACAATATGACTAAATTCTCCAACACAGCACAGGATTGCAGTTCTAACAAGTGGCTCCAACACTTCCATTTGCATAAAAGCAATTTAAAGGTTTCCTATCTAATTTCTTAAAGTTATTAAGTGTTTGCTTCCTGTTCAGGCTTTAGCATCGATGTAATGCAGCAAACTGAACTTTGAACTGATCGGGACTATCCATGTGCTGAATTAGTTGAAATGCTTTCTGAATTGTGGTTTTAATTTACCGAACTCACGCCTGAAACTACAGCAGCTTCTCCCGACTACAGCAGGGAGATTCCTGCACAGTGAGTGCGGGATAGTAACACAATGTAAAATAGCCCCAGTCATTGCCAGCAGTGCAGTCAGACGGACCCCAGGCCTGATTGACGGGAGAATTGCCCGATCCTTGCCACTGTGGCCGGGACTGGTGGGGCCACGAAACACAGCCTTCAAAATAAAAGCTGCAGTTAAACTGTGTCTAAAATATACCGAGGATTAACCTGCAGGAGCACTGAGTGACCACTACTGCAGATACATCATTTGTACACCCCACAATATACAGAGGATCACACGGGGGTATACGGCACAGAAACAGGCCATTGGGCCCAACCAGTCCATGCCGGCGTTTATGCCCCACTCCAGCCTCCTCCCGTCTTTCCCCATCTAAATCTATCAGCATAACCCTCTATTCCCTTCTCCCTCATATGTTTATCCAGCCTCCCCTTAAATACATCGATACTATTCACCTCAACCCCTCCCTGTGGCAGCGAGTTCCACATTCTCACCACTCTCTGGGTAAAGAAGTTTCTCCTGAATTCCCGACTGGGTTTCTTGGTGATTATCTGATATTGATGGCCTCTAGTTATGCTCTTCCCCACAAGTGGAAACATTCTCTCTGTATCCACTCGATCAAAACCTTTCATCATTTTGAAGACTTTTATTAGGTCACCCCTCAGCCTTCATTTTTCAAGAGAAAACAGACCCAGCCTGTTCATCCTTTCCTGGTATGTATACCCTCGCATTTCTGGTATCATCCTTGTAAATCTTCTCTGCATAGGGGAAGGGCAGAGTGGATTGGGAAGCAGGGGTGGGGGCTTGAGGAAGGGCACAGGGAACAGGGTAGGGTCAGGGTCTCACCAGCTACTATTTGAGCAGTGATGGTTTTATATTTTGGCCGTGAATTGGAGGGTGTGTTTCCAGAAACCGAAAGTTTGCCTCACAACTAATTTGATGCTGAAGATTTGAGGAGCAGTGAGTAGACAAAGGGGGTAGCTGTGTTTAAAGGACAAGGGAGGTGTATTGAAACACACGAGGCACAGCGGGAAGCAGACACGAGCGGGAGTGAGTCAGGCCAAGCTGTCACAGGGCCAACGGGTTAAGCCCCAACACCAAACAGATGTTGACCCCGGATTGAAGTCTTGAGTTGCAAACAGAATGACACAGCGCAGCACAGAGAGTGTAATGCTGTCAAAGTGTTGGGATTAAGTACATCAGTGTCGGATCCTGGCTTTTAATCCGCGGGTCTTCCCGATAAGGACTGAGCCACACGGGGAAAGTCATCCGGAGCTTTGATCTGCCACAAGGGGGCGAGGGGGTGGGAACTCGGGGGGGGGGGGGAAGGGAAACTCGGGGGGAGCAAAGGGGCGGGAACTCGGGGGGGGCGAGGGGATGGAACTCGGGGGTGAAGGGTCAATATCTCATATCGAGACACTTGAAAGTAAATTGTGGCTGGGGACACTGCGTGGTCACGTGTGAGAGACAATAATCCCCAGTCCATGTTGGAGGCAGAGCTGCACCAAAGGTTGAGGTAAAATCATAGAATCAGAGAAAGTTACAGCACGGAAGGAGGCCATTCGGCCCATCGTGTCCGCGCCGGCCGACCAAGAGCTATCCCACTTTCCCGCTCTCGGTCCGTAGCCCTGTAGGTTACGGCACTTCAGGTGCACATCTAAGTACTTTTTAAATGTGGTGAGGGTTTCTGCCTCTACCACCCTTTCAGGCCGTGAGTTCCAGACCCCCACCATCCTCTGGGTGAAGACATTTCCCCTCAAATCCCCTCTAAACCTCCCCCCAATTATTTTAAATCTATGGCCCCTGGTTATTGACCTCTCTGCTAAGGGAAACAGGTCCTTCCTATCCACTATCCAGGCCCCTCATAATTTTATACACCTCAATCAGGTCTCCCCTCAGCCTCCTCTGTTCCAAGGAAAACAACCCCAGCCTATCCAATCTTTCCTCATCGCTAAAACTCTACAGTCCTGGCAACATCCTGGTAAATCTCCTCTGTACCCTCTCCAGTGCAACATCCTGGTAAATCTCCTCTGTACCCTCTCCAGTGCAACATCCTGGTAAATCTCCTCTGTACCCTCTCCAGTGCAACATCCTGGTAAATCTCCTCTGTACCCTCTCCAGTGCAACATCCTGGTAAATCTCCTCTGTACCCTCTCTAGTGCAACATCCTGGTAAATCTCCTCTGCACCCTCTCCAGTGCAACATCCTGGTAAATCTCCTCTGCACCCTCTCCAGTGCACTCACATCCTCCCTGTAATGTGGTGACCAGAACTGCACGCAGTACTCCAGCTCGTGTTTGACAACACGTTATCCAATTGCTGCATGCTGCGGCATCGTCACAGCAGGGACGTGATAATTGAGCCCCTCTCCTTCCCCAACAGGGCTAATGGCTTTTTACCAGCAATGATGATCGAGTGACAGAAACAATAGATCCAGAAACGTCGGCAGGGTAGAGGCTGGTTGGCACAATCCTTAATGCATTTCACAGGAAATGCTTTAATTCTGCTCATGAACTGAATCGATAATCAAATATAATCCGTATGCAAATGGTGATATCTTTACAGAGGCCACCAACAGCACACACAATAAGATGGCTGCTTAACAGACACTGTCATCATGTGACTTTGGCACGTGATTTTTATTGTTGTTACATCAGTCGTCCACTAGATGGAGTTCTCTAACAAAAACTGTGCTTAGAAGCCACAGTGTGCAGGGTTACGAATTGAAGATGTTGGTGACTCAGGGTATTAGAATTGCTTTCCTTTGTTCCCCCGAAGGTGATGAGCCCTCGCTGGGCTCGGGAATCTCCACAAGGTCACCCAAGTGGTCATTGACAGCGGCTGAGCCCAGACATTGCTGGCCTCGATACATCTCTCCCCACCTTTAGAAGCCCTCTCCAAAACCCATCCCGCCGACCAGGCTCTTGGTCATCCATCCTGATCCCTCGCTCTTGGTCAGTGTTTGACCGCTCTACGGCACCGGAGACAAGTCAATCAACCCTCACCCCATCGTCATTCCCCAGCAAGGAGTGAATGGACAGCGATCGAAATCAGAAACAGGAAGCCTGGCTGATTCCTTGCTCCAGTGCCGAGGCTAATTACTGAGCTCGCTGACCGACATCGGCTCCCGGTCCGGCAATTCCCCGCTTTTAAAATTCCCATCCTTGTTTTCAAATCCCTCCATGGCCTCGCCCCTCCCCATCTTTGTAACCTCCTCCAGCCCCATAACACTGAGGTGTCTGCGCTCCTCTAATTCTGGCCTCGAGCAACCCGACTTTAATCGCTCCACCATTGGTGGCCGTGCCTTCAGCTTCCTGGGCCCCAAGCTCTGGAACTCCCTCCCAAAACCTCTCCGCCTTTAAGACCTCCCTCTTCGACCACCTTCCTAATACCTCCTTGTGTGGCTCGGTGTTTAATAACGCTTCTGTGAAGCGCCTTGGGACATTTTACTACGTTAAAGGCACAGTTGATTTGGGACCCAGAGCTGAGCTCCCTCAGTATAGTCCGTGTGTGGAACCTGGGCCCTGTCCTGTGTGACTCTGTACCACCATAGAAACATAGAAACATAGAAACATAGAAACATAGAAAATAGGTGCAGGAGCAGGCCATTCGGCCCTTCGAGCCTGCACCACCATTCAATAAGATCATGGCTGATCATTCACCTCAGTACCCATTTCCTGCTTTCTCTCCATACTCTTGATCCCTTTAGCCGTAAGGGCCATATCTAATTCCTTCCAACGCCACACAAGTGCCAGGCAATGACTATCTAAAATAATCGAGAGCCTAACCATTGCCCCTTGACATTCAACGGCATTACTATCACTGAATACTCCACCATCAACATCCCGGGGGTCACCATTGACCAGAAACTCAACTGGACCAGCCACATAAACACTGTGGCAACAAGAGCAGGTCAGAGGCCAGGGACCCCGCAGCGAGTGTCCCGCCTCGTGACTCGCCAAAGCCTTTCCACCATCGACAAGGCACAAGTCAGGAGCGCGACGGAACACCTCCCCCACCCGCAGCTCCAACAACACCCAAGAAACTCAACACCATCCAGGACAAAGCAGCCCGCCCGACCGGCACCCCATCCACCACCCCAAACACCCACTCCGTCCATCACCGACGCACCGTGGCTGCAGTGTGCACCATCCACAAGATGCACTGCAGCCGTCTTGGTTAATCCTTGCCACTGGACCAAGACCTCGCTCCGTCAAGCCCATGCGGTGGCTGGTGTACAACGGCCACCACACATTAAAAAATCCACGCACAGGCATCTTCCACCCTTTAATATGTAGTTTCGGACCTGAAATATTAGCTCCTTCATTGAAACACCTGTGAACTCATCCCTTTTTGGCGTGGAAGCAAGTCATCCTCGATTCGAGGGACTGCCTACGGTGATGTTGGTGATGATGCACTGCAGCAACTCACCAAGGATTGTTCGGCAGCACCTCCCAAACCCGCAACCTCTAGCACCTAGAAGGACAACACCAGCAGGCGCATGGGAACACCATCACCTCCACATTCCCCTCCAAGCCACACACCATCCCGACCCGGAACCACATCCTCGCTCCTCCATCGTCGGTGGATCAAAATCCCACAACTCCCTCCCCAACAGCACTGTGGGAGCACCTTCACCACACGGACTGCAGCGGCCCAAGAAGGCGGCTCACCACCACCTTCTCAAGGGGCAACCAGGGATGGGCAACAAATGCCGGCCTGGCCAGTGATGCCCACATCCCGGGAACAAATTTTTTTTTTAAGTATTTCCAGCATTTTCTGTTTTTATTTGCTTCAAACATAATTGTCAGAGCTGCTGCTTTGTGGGCCTGCACCGGGAGCAGGCCAGGCAGGTTCTGCGGGACTCAAGTTAATGGCAGCACAACCTGCTGGTCTACAACTGTTTTAGTTGTGAACATTAAACAAGTGCCCCCTGATTTAAGCATGAAGTTGGACTGCAGTGGATGCTTAACAATGTCCTGTGTAGCTGGTCAGTCCCAGGGCATGACGTTCTGTTAAAGGAGCCTCACATGTTACAGGTACAATCATTGTCTTGAGCTTGTATCTACCAATTCATGAGGAGAGCGATGCCAGGTATCAGAGCACCATCCTTTCTACATCTGGCCATTGAAATGAATTCCATAAAGGGACGGGGGAGAGAGAGAGAGAGAGAGAGAGAGAGAGAGAGAGAGAGAGAGAGAGAGAGAGAGTGCGAAGCAGCACTGACTGGTGGAAACCGTCTTATTACATCCATCGGGACCGAGATGGATAGAAAGAGACAAACTGAACACTGGAAATAAAAACAGAAGGTGGTGGAGGCGCACAGCAGGTGGGCCGGGCTCCGACTGAAACGGATGGGCAAGTCCAAAGCTCCAGAACCTTCCCTGGCAGCAGCCATTAAACGCCCACAGGCTTCCAACTCCGTTGTGGAGATCGCTCCCCTGAACAGAATCACAACTCACAATCATCACCCTTCTGTTATATACACTGCTGCCAGCTGGGTCACTGGGTCACTAGGGCAGGTCGCTGGGTCATTGGAGTCCAATCACTGGAGACAGGTCACTGGGTCACTGGAGTCCGGTCACTGGATCACTGGGTCATTGGAGCCAGGTCACTGGAGCCAGGTCACTGGATCACTGGGTCACTGGAATCAGGTCACTGGAGACAGGTCACTGGGTCATTGGGTCACTGGAGTCCGGTCACTGGAGCCAGGTCACTGGATCACTGGGATACAAACATGACAAAGAACAGGACTGGCTACAAATCCCTCTCAATCGCCTGCTCATCCAAATCTCTCTCCACTTGCCCCTACTCCGGACTCCTGCACCGTTGATGTCAGCAGGCTATCCGACGGGCACAACGTGCTCAGGGACAGAGCATGCGGCTTTCCGATGGGCAAAACTGGGTGAGTCGAGAGATTAGAGGAAACGTCGTTCCTTCCCTGACCCATTCAGAGAGGGGTTGGATGTATCCCCAGTCCCAGCGCAACAGCAGAGAAAATCGAGACAATGAGCTGGGGGTCGGGGGACCGAGCATTGCAGCAACGGAAACCAAGGCTGTAATGTATCTGCTTCATGGGTTCTCTGCTTAACAATCCATAGCAACACATTGCTATTAAGAACTAGTTGGTTTATTAGCAAAGGTTTAACAATCACACGACACATTACCAGTTCATCCACCGGGCTCACAACCACCTGCCCCATCGTGGATCCCCTGAACCCAACTGGCTGGGGTTTTATTGAGTCTTGTGAACATCATGTGACTGGCTAAGCTCCTCCCACCTCAACAGCTCTACAGACCTGTGAGCATAGTCACGGGTGCATACATCACAGGAGGGGAGCCATCAAAATGGTGGGGTGAGAATCTAAGGGGGCCCCATTAAGTTGACGCAATGGGAAATCGAGGGGCCCCGTTGATGGAATGGGAAGCCGAGGGGAGACATGTTGCTCCAGGGAACGCAGCAATGAATCGGAACGAGTAGCAGCGCCCAGGTTGCAGCGGCAGAGCTCCGTGTCATGGACACAGGGTGGTGCCCTGTGGCAGAGCTCCGTGTCATGGACACAGGGTGGTCCCCTTCTGCTGGGCTCTGTGTCATGGACACAGGGTGGTCCCCTTCTGCTGGGCTCTGTGTCGTGGGCACACGATGAAGCCCTGCAGCAGAGCTCCGTGTCGTGGACGCAGGGTGGTCCCCTGTGGCAGAGCTCCGTGTTGTGGGCACAGGGTGGAGCCCTGCGGCAGAGCTCCGTGTCGTGGGCACAGGGTGGAGCCCTGCGGCAGAGCTCCGTGTCGTGGGCACAGGGTGGAGCCCTGCGGCAGAGCTCCGTGTGGTGGGCACAGGGTGGAGTCCTGCAGCAGAGCTCCGTGTGGTGGGCACAGGGTGGTCCCCTGCGGCAGAGCTCTGTGTGGTGGGCACAGGGTGGTCCCCTGTGGCAGAGCTCCGTGTGGTGGGCACAGGATGAAGCCCTGCAGCAGAGCTCCGTGTGGTGGGCACAGGGTGGAGCCCTGCGGCAGAGCTCCGTGTGGTGGGCACAGGGTGATCCCCTGCGGCAGAGCTCCGTGTGGTGGGCACAGGGTGGTCCCCTGTGGCAGAGCTCCGTGTGGTGGGCACAGAGTGGAGCCCTGGGGTTGGGCTCCGTGTGGTGGGCACAGGGTGGAGCCCTGGGGTTGGGCTCTGCAGCTCAGGACCTCCTGCGTATCAATCTAAACCGTTTAACCAAACAAGCCACAAACAAGCCGAGAATAAACCTGGTCTCTCCGAGTTGCTGACCAAGGCACTGGTGGTCAGTGGGATTTCATACCTCAGCAGTTCGATCGATGAAAATCTAGTCACCGTCAGCAAATTCCAAACTGACACAAAGCACAGAGAATTTTGTTTCCAGAGACAGGAAGGGAAACTGGTTTCTGCCAACGCTGCTGTTTATTATAAAATCAAAGCGACACACAGCTTTGATTTTAAAATAAAAATCGTGGAAAGGAGCCATGTGACGGAAGCATCTCCCAGGATCCATGTGCTATGTCAGCTGGTCTCAGCTGGGGGGGGGGTTACCATTGGCCTCAGCACCCTTTGGGCTATGTGGGAGTGAGCCGCAGTAGCCACTCCTGATTACAGACTGCTGTTGGAAAACGTGTGATGATTGGTTAAGGCCAGGGCCACGCTTTGCTCCGCTCCGCTCAACTCCCACGGCCAATAGGCTGCGCTATCTCCCAACACACGGAGAGGTCACAGGTGAGGGACTAGAGCGTGGCCAATGTGGTAGAGAGAGAAAGGCTTGCATTTATATAGCGCCTTTCACAACCACCGGACGTCTCAAAGCACTTTACAGCCAATGAAGTACTTTTGAAGTGCAGTCACTGTTGTAATGTGGGAAACGCGGCAACCAATTTGCGCACAGCAAGCTCCCACAAACCACAGTGTGGCACTCCCTCCGTACTGCCCATCTGACAGTGCAGCACTCCCTCAGTACTGCCCCTCTGACAGTGCGGCACTCCCTCAATACTGCCCCTCCTGAGAATGTGTAAAAGGGTTGCGAAAGTGGTAGATGACTAGAGAAGGTGGCAAAAGGATGGAGATAGGGAATCATGGGAAAATAGCTAAAGAAATGGTCAAGATACAGACAGCTGCAGAATCAACAGAAAAAAAAGGGGTTACCAAGAGTTGAAGTTGAGGTTAGACACTGGTCATGAGAAAGCCCAAGGCAGCACAAAGAAAGAAAGCAATTCTAGATAGGAAGGGAAAAGTAATAGCTTCTACTGATAAGGAGGAAGGGAAACTAATTGGGTTCTTTACTGATAAGGGAAGACAGTGTAGCAAAGCTATAACTAACCTGACACCAACCCTAATTGGGAGACTTTCTTGCCTGGCATTGGACGTACTGGGGGGGAGGCAGAAAGGGATTGGATAGACCAAGTGCTAATCAACTGTGTTCTGTTTTGAAAATGTATATCTACTGTGCTTTTCGCGCTGAAAAAGGGCTTGTCCAGGGGAAGGTAAACAGGCTCTGATTGAGAGTGTTCCTTTGTCTTGACAAGTCCCGGCCGGAGAATCTTCAATAAAGGTCTTTTACAGAAAAGGCAAGAGGTGTTCGTGTGTCAGTGTATTCGCTGAAACAGATTGAGGGAAAAAGAATCTGTATTAACACTCCGACAGTGCAGCGCTCCCTCAGTACTGCCCCTCTGACAGTGCAGCGCTCCCTCAATACTGCCCCTCCGACAGTGCAGCACTCCCTCAATACTGCCCCTCCGACAGTGCGGCACTCCCTCAGTACTGCCCCTCCGACAGTGCGGGGCTCCCTCAGTACTGCCCCTCCGACAGTGCGGCACTCGCTCAGTACTGCCCCTCCGACAGTGCGGCACTCCCTCAATACTGCCCCTCCGACAGTGCAGCACTCCCTCAATACTGCCCCTCCGACAGTGCGGCGCTCCCTCAGTACTGCACTGGAGTGTCAGCCTGGAGTTTTGTGCTCAAGTCTCTGGAGTGGGACTTTAACCAACAACTTTGCGAGAGAAGGGAACAAGAGGAGGAAAAGAATAGCAGGCCTTGTCGAATAATATGAAGCAATCACACAGATCCATTCCACACGAGGGTAACGCATCGGACTCCATTTGCCAGCCTTTCCAAACTGCAAATAAATATCTTTATATCAGAATGAGACAATTATATTTAAGTCTCTTTGCAGCATAAATTCACAGACCTTATCCTGGCCTCCAAGGAATATCGGCAGGCAATAAACACTTTCACTTTTTGAGAAGAGGCAAGACACAGAATTAGGAATGCGCACTGTATTTACAGCCCCCCCGAGCTCCCCCCTCCCCTCAGTCTGTGCTGTTTACCAGTGCCCCTCCGTCACTGAACGCAGCCCATGAATCACAGACTCACACAGCACCAGAGGCCATTCGGCCCATCGTGCCTGTGCCAGCCGTTAGTCCCAGGGTCCCGCTCGTCCCCCATAGTCCTGCACAGCTTCCCTTTCTAACTGGAGATCTTAGATATGAACCGACTTCTGTCAAGGCAACTAACCACTGTAAACCACCTCGCACAGGCACTCGGGGAAAGCCCAAACACTGTGGTATTCACGGACCTTTGTCTAAACTCACGGGGGAAATCCCACCGCGCCCCGTTTGGCGGCGGTAATACTCGCGGGGCGCGAGACATTGCGGCAGGTGCATTAGTCCCGCCTCTCGCGGGAAACTGGGGTTACCACCCCCCCCCCCCCCCGCGCAAAATAACACGCTCCCGTTCATTGTGAGACGCAGCACGGCGGAGGGGTCGGGAGCGAGGCGCGGCGTAACGCACTGAGCCACGTAGCACTGCCGCGCAGGAGGGGCTCTCTTCGTTTAATTAAAGGGAAGGGCCCATGTTGCAAACTCTGCAGGAGACAAAGGGGAATCCCAGGGCCAGCGGGCAGCGTTCCAACGTCTCTGTACTCGAGCAGAGCGCCGGGCTGTCCCATCGCGGCACGGACCCCGCGTCCAAAGCGCTCAAGGGGCGCAGTAAAAAAATGGGGCAACATTTATTTTTAAAGCAATGCTCCTCCCCTTTAACGATCGGCCTGCGAGCAGTCAGCTCCCTGGGGTCACACCCCCCGAATCTGTCACTGCCAGCGCCCCGCGTAGCTTCGGGGGGGGGGGCAACGCACAATTTAGGGTCTGGGCGCTATGGGTTACCGCCGCTGTTAAACGCCCGCGGAATTTAACGGGAGTCGTTAGCCACACCGGGCAAAAAGTCATTTGCACCCCATTACCGCCCAGGCACAAACAACCCGAATTTCTGGATGTTAACCTTCCTTTGAAATCCTGCTGACACAGGTAACGTAAATGTTGATCTAATTCTCCTGACTCCTAATAAGGCGACACTTGGGAATAAGTGACTGATATTTTATGAAGGAAGGCGTGATGTTGCTGACAGGGTTACAGGAACAGACAAGTCTGCACCGACACTGCGGAATTGTGACGGGTATTTCAGGATTTACAGCTGCTCAATATTCCACAGCCGATTTCAGTGTCCGTGAGCAAGGATTCATTCACCTGCACTTGCTCCATCCAGATCACTTTTGGTGTGTTTGCTGCTGATAGCTCAGCTGGAAAGCTGCAAAGTCTCTCAGGAGGATGAAAAGGATCCCAGCGGACTATTTCAAAGAAGAGCAGTAGAGTTTTTCCCGGAGCCCTGCCAACATTTATCCCTCAACCAACATCATTAAAACAGAGTATCTGGTTATTACAGACTTATGGTAAGAATGCAGAGAATCACATCTCCAAAATGCTCCCAGGGCAGGTACAGGGGGTTACATACAGAGTAAAGCTCCCTCGACACTGTCCCATCAAACACTCCCAGGGCAGCTACAGCACGGGGTTAGATACAGAGTAAAGCTCCCTCTACACTGTCCCATCAAACACTCCCAGGGCAAGCACAACATGGGGTTAGATATAGAGTAAAGCTCCCTCTACACTGTCCCATCAAACACTCCCAGGGCAGGTACAGCACGGGGTTAGATATAGAGTAAAGCTCCCTCTACACTGTCCCATCAAACACTCCCAGGGCAGGTACAGCACGGGGTTAGATATAGAGTAAAGCTCCCTCTACACTGCCCCATCAAACACTCCCAGGGCAGGTACAGCACGGGGTTAGATACAGAGTAAAGCTCCCTCTACACTGTACCATCAAACACTCCCAGGGCAGGTACAGCACGGTGTTAGTTACAGAGTAAAGCTCCCTCTACACTGTCCCATCAAACACTCCCAGGGCAGGTACAGCACGGGGTTAGATACAGAGTAAAGCTCCCTCTACACTGTCCCATCAAACACTCCCAGGGCAGGTACAACATGGGGTTAGATACAGAGTAAAGCTCCCTCGACACTGTCCCATCAAACACTCCCAGGGCAGGTACAGCATGCGGTTAGATACAGAGTAAAGCACCCCCTACACTATCCCATCAAACAGCCCAGGGCAGGTACAGCACGGGTTAGATACAGAGTAAAGCTCCCTCTACACTGTCCCATCAAACACTCCCAGGGCAAGTACAACATGGGGTTAGATACAGAGTAAAGCTCCCTCTGCACTGTCCCATCAAACACTCCCAGGGCAGGTACAGCACGGGGTTAGATACAGAGTAAAGCTCCCTCTACACTGTCCCATCAAACACTCCCAGGGAAGGTACAGCACGAGTTAGATACAGAGTAAAGCTCCCTCTACACTGTCCCATCAAACACTCCCAGGGCAGGTACAGCATGGGTTAGATACAGAGTAAAGCTCCCTCTACACTGTCCCATCAAACAGTCTCAGGGCAGGTACGGCACTGGTTAGATACAGAGTAAAGCTCCCTCTACACTGTCCCATCAAACACTCCCAGGGCAGGTACAGCACGGGGTTAGATACAGAGTAAAGCTCCCTCTACACTGTCCCATTAAACACTCCCAGGGCAGGTACAGCACAGGGTTAGATACAGAGTAAAGCTCCCTCTACACTGTATTCACTGGAGTTCAGAAGAATGAGAGGGGACCTCATAGAAACATTTAGAATTCTGATGGGGTTAGACAGGTTAGATGCAGGAAGAATGTTCCCAATGTTGGGGAAGTCCAGAACCAGGGGACACAGTCTAAGGATAAGGGGTAAGCCATTTAGGACCGAGATGAGGAGGAATTTCTTCACCCAGAGAGTGGTGAACCTGTGGAATTCTCTACCACAGAGAGTTGTGGAGGCCAATTCACTAAATATATTTAAGAAGGAGTTCGATGAAGTCCTTGCTACTAAGGGGATCAAGGGGTATGGTGAGAAAGCAGGAATGGGGTACTGAAGTTGCATGTTCAGCCATGAACTCATTGAATGGCGGTGCAGGCTAGAAGGGCCGAATGGCCTCCTCCTGCACATATTTTCTATGTTTCTATGTTAACACTCCCAGGGCAGGTACAGCACGGTGTTAGATACAGAGTAAAGCTCCCTCTGCACTGTCCCATCAAACACTCCCAGGGCAGGTACAGCACGGGGTTAGATACAGAGTAAAGCTCCCTCTACACTGTCCCATCAAACACTCCCAAGGCAGGTACAGCATGGGGTTAGATACAGAGTAAAGCTCCCTCTACACTGTCCCATCAAACACTCCCAGGGCAGGTACAACATGGGGTTAGATACAGAGTAAAGCTCCCTCGACACTGTCCCATCAAACACTCCCAGGGCAGGTACAGCATGCGGTTAGATACAGAGTAAAGCACCCCCTACACTATCCCATCAAACACCCCAGGGCAGGTACAGCACGGGTTAGATACAGAGTAAAGCTCCCTCTACACTGTCCCATCAAACACTGCCAGGGCAAGTACAACATGGGGTTAGATACAGAGTAAAGCTCCCTCTGCACTGTCCCATCAAACACTCCGAGGGCAGGTACAGCACGGGGTTAGATACAGAGTAAAGCTCCCTCTACCCTGTCCCATCAAACACTCCCAGGGAAGGGACAGCACGAGTTAGATACAGAGTAAAGCTCCCTCTACACTGTCCCATCAAACACTCCCAGGGCAGGTACAGCACGGAGTTAGATACTGAGTAAAGCTCCCTCTATACTGTCCCCATCAAACACTCCCAGGGCAGGTACAGTACGGGGTTAGATACAGAGTAAAGCTCCCTCTACACTGTCCCATTAAAGACTCTCAGGGCAGGTACAGCACGGGGTTAGATACAGAGTAAAGCTCCCTCTACACTGTCCCATCAAACACTCCCAGGGCAGGTACAGCACAGGGTTAGATACAGAGTAAAGCTCCCTCTACACTGTATTCACTGGAGTTCAGAAGAATGAGAGGGGACCTCATAGAAACGTTTAGAATTCTGACGGGGTTAGACAGGTTAGATGCAGGAAGAATGTTCCCAATGTTGGGGAAGTCCAGAACCAGGGGACACAGTCTAAGGATAAGGGGTAAGCCATTTAGGACCGAGATGAGGAGGAATTTCTTCACCCAGAGAGTGGTGAACCTGTGGAATTCTCTACCACAGAGAGTTGTGGAGGCCAATTCACTAAATATATTTAAGAAGGAGTTCGATGAAGTCCTTGCTACTAAGGGGATCAAGGGGTATGGTGAGAAAGCAGGAATGGGGTACTGAAGTTGCATGTTCAGCCATGAACTCATTGAATGGCGGTGCAGGCTAGAAGGACCGAATGGACTACTCCTGCACCTATTTTCTATGTTTCTATGTTAACACTCCCAGGGCAGGTACAGCACGGTGTTAGATACAGAGTAAAGCTCCCTCTACACTGTCCCATCAAACACTCCCAGGGCAGGTACAGCATGGGGTTAGGTACAGAGTAAAGCTCCCTCTACACTGTCCCATCAAACACCCCAGGTCAGGTACAGCACGGGTTAGATACAGAATAAAGCTCCCTCTACACTGTCCCATCAAACACTCCCAGGGCAGGTACAGCACGGGGTTAGATACAGAGTAAAGCTCCCTCTACACTGTCCCATCAAACACTCCCAGGGCAGGTACAGGGGGTTAGATACAGAGTAAAGCTCCCTCTGCACTGTCCCATCAAACACTCCCAGGGCAGGTACAGCACGGGGTTAGATACAGAGTAAAGCTCCCTCTACACTGTCCCATCAAACACTCCCAGGGAAGGTACAGCATGAGTTAGATACAGAGTAAAGCTCCCTCGACACTGTCCCATCAAACACTCCCAGGGCAGGTACAGCACGGAGTTAGATACTGAGTAAAGCTCCCTCTATACTGTCCCCATCAAACACTCCCAGGGCAGGTACAGCATGGGTTAGATACAGAGTAAAGCTCCCTCTACACTGTCCCATCAAACACTCTCAGGGCAGGTACAGCACGGGTTAGATACAGAGTAAAGCTCCCTCTACACTGTCCCATCAAACACTCCCAGGGCAGGTACAGCACGGGGTTAGATACAGAGTAAACCTCTCTCTACACTGTCCCATCAAACACTCCCAGGGCAGGTACAGCACGGAGTTAGATACTGAGTAAAGCTCCCTCTATACTGTCCCCATCAAACACTCCCAGGGCAGGTACAGCATGGGTTAGATACAGAGTAAAGCTCCCTCTACACTGTCCCATCAAACACTCTCAGGGCAGGTACAGCACGGGTTAGATACAGAGTAAAGCTCCCTCTACACTGTCCCATCAAACACTCCCAGGGCAGGTACAGCACGGGGTTAGATACAGAGTAAACCTCTCTCTACACTGTCCCATCAAACACTCCCAGGGCAGGTACAGCACGGGTTAGATACAGAGTAAAGCTCCCTCTACACTGTCCCATCAAACACTCCCAGGGCAGGTACAACATGGGGTTAGATACAGAGTAAAGCTCCCTCGACACTGTCCCATCAAACACTCCCAGGGCAGGTACAGCATGCGGTTAGATACAGAGTAAAGCACCCCCTACACTATCCCATCAAACACCCCAGGGCAGGTACAGCACGGGTTAGATACAGAGTAAAGCTCCCTGTACACTGTCCCATCAAACACTGCCAGGGCAAGTACAACATGGGGTTAGATACAGAGTAAAGCTCCCTCTACACTGTCCCATCAAACACTCCCAGGGAAGGTACAGCACGAGTTAGATACAGAGTAAAGCTCCCTCTACACTGTCCCATCAAACACTCCCAGGGCAGGTACAGCACGGAGTTAGATACTGAGTAAAGCTCCCTCTATACTGTCCCCATCAAACACTCCCAGGGCAGGTACAGCATGGGTTAGATACAGAGTAAAGCTCCCTCTACACTGTCCCATCAAACACTCTCAGGGCTGGTACAGCACGGGTTAGATACAGAGTAAAGCTCCCTCTACACTGTCCCATCAAACACTCCCAGGGCAGGTACAGCACGGGGTTAGATACAGAGTAAAGCTCCCTCTACACTGTCCCATTAAACACTCTCAGGGCAGGTACCGCACGGGGTTAGATACAGAGTAAAGCTCCCTCTACACTGTCCCATCAAACACTCCCAGGGCAGGTACAGCACAGGGTTAGAGACAGAGTAATGCTCCCTCTACACTGTATTCACTGGAGTTCAGAAGAATGAGAGGGGACCTCATAGAAACGTTTAGAATTCTGACGGGGTTAGACAGGTTAGATGCAGGAAGAATGTTCCCAATGTTGGGGAAGTCCAGAACCAGGGGACACAGTCTAAGGATAAGGGGTAAGCCATTTAGGACCGAGATGAGGAGGAATTTCTTCACCCAGAGAGTGGTGAACCTGTGGAATTCTCTACCACAGAGAGTTGTGGAGGCCAATTCACTAAATATATTTAAGAAGGAGTTCGATGAAGTCCTTGCTACTAAGGGGATCAAGGGGGTGGTGAGAAAGCAGGAATGGGGTACTGAAGTTGCATGTTCAGCCATGAACTCATTGAATGGCGGTGCAGGCTAGAAGGAACGAATGGCCTACTCCTGCACCTATTTTTTATGTTTCTATGTTAACACTCCCAGGGCAGGTACAGCACGGTGTTAGTTACAGAGTAAAGCTCCCTCTGCACTGTCCCATCAAACACTCCCAGGGCAGGTACAGCACGGGGTTAGATACAGAGTAAAGCTCCCGCTACACTGTCCCATCAAACACTCCCAGGGCAGGTACAGCATGGGGTTAGATACAGAGTAAAGCTCCCTCTACACTGTCCCTTCAAACACCCCAGGTCAGGTACAGCACGGGTTAGATACAGAATAAAGCTCCCTCTACACTGTCCCATCAAACACTCCCAGGGCAGGTACAGCACGGGGTTAGATACAGAGTAAAGCTCCCTCTACACTGTCCCATCAAACACTCCCAGGGCAGGTACAGGGGGTTAGATACAGAGTAAAGCTCCCTCTACACTGTTCCCATCAAACACTCCCAGGGCAGGTACAGCACGGTGTTAGATACAGAGTAAAGCTCCCTCTACACTGTCCCATCAAACACTCCCAGGGCAAGTACAACATGGGGTTAGATAAAGAGAAAAGCTCCCTATACACTGTCCCATCAAACACTCCCAGGGCAGGTACAGGGGGTTAGATACAGAGTAAAGCTCCTTCTACACTGTCCCATCAAATACTCCCAGGGCAGGTCCAGGGGGTTAGATACAGAGTAAAGCTCCCTCTGCACTGTCCCATCAAACACTCCCAGGGCAGGTACAGCACGGGGTTAGATACAGAGTAAAG
Source organism: Pristiophorus japonicus (assembly GCF_044704955.1). Classification (NCBI taxonomy): domain Eukaryota; kingdom Metazoa; phylum Chordata; class Chondrichthyes; family Pristiophoridae; genus Pristiophorus; species Pristiophorus japonicus. Next base: position 64,578,839 of record NC_091997.1, read on the forward strand.
CTCCCTCTACACTGTTCCATCAAACACTCCCAGGAAAGGTACAGCATGAGTTAGATACAGAGTAAAGCTCCCTCTACACTGTCCCATCAAACACTCCCAGGGCAGGTACAGCACGGAGTTAGATACTGAGTAAAGCTCTCTCTATACTGTCCCCATCAAACACTCCCAGGGCAGGTACAGCATGGGTTAGATACAGAGTAAAGCTCCCTCTACACTGTCCCATCAAACACTCTCAGGGCAGGTACAGCACGGGTTAGATACAGAGTAAAGCTCCCTCTACACTGTCCCATCAAACACTCCCAGGGCAGGTACAGCACGGGGTTAGATACAGAGCAAAGCTCCCTCTACACTGTCCCATCAAACACTCCCAGGGCAGGTACAGCACGGGTTAGATACAGAGTAAAGCTCCCTCTACACTGTCCCATCAAACACTCTCAGGGCAGGTACAGCACGGGGTTAGATACAGAGTAAAGCACCCTCTACACTGTCCCATCAAACACTCCCAGGGCAGGTACAGCACAGGGTTAGATACAGAGTAAAGCTCCCTCTACACTGTATTCACTGGAGTTCAGAAGAATGAGAGGGGACCTCATAGAAACGTTTAGAATTCTGACGGGGTTAGACAGGTTAGATGCAGGAAGAATGTTCCCAATGTTGGGGAAGTCCAGAACCAGGGGACACAGTCTAAGGATAAGGGGTAAGCCATTTAGGACCGAGATGAGGAGGAATTTCTTCACCCAGAGAGTGGTGAACCTGTGGAATTCTCTACCACAGAGAGTTGTGGAGGCCAATTCACTAAATATATTCAAGAAGGAGTTCGATGAAGTCCTTGCTACTAAGGGGATCAAGGGGTATGGTGAGAAAGCAGGAATGGGGTACTGAAGTTGCATGTTCAGCCATGAACTCATTGAATGGCGGTGCAGGCTAGAAGGACCGAATGGACTACTCCTGCACCTATTTTCTATGTTTCTATGTTTCTATGCTAACACTCCCAGGGCAGGTACAGCACGGTGTTAGATACAGAGTAAAGCTCCCTCTGCACTGTCCCATCAAACACTCCCAGGGCAGGTACAGCACGGGGTTAGATACAGAGTAAAGCTCCCTCTACACTGTCCCATCAAACACCCCAGGTCAGGTACAGCACGGGTTAGATACAGAGTAAAGCTCCCTCTACACTGTCCCATCAAACACTCCCAGGGCAGGTACAGCACGGGGTTAGATACAGAGTAAAGCTCCCTCTACACTGTCCCATCAAACACTCCCAGGGCAGGTACAGGGGGTTAGATACAGAGTAAAGCTCCCTCTACACTGTTCCCATCAAATACTCCCAGGGCAGGTACAGCACGGTGTTAGATACAGAGTAAAGCTCCCTCTACACTGTCCCATCAAACACTCCCAGGGCAGGTACAGCACGGGGTTAGATACAGAGTAAAGCTCCCTCTACACTGTCCCATCAAACACTCCCAGGGCAGGTACAGGGGGTTAGATACAGAGTAAAGCTCCCTCTACACTGTCCCATCAAACACTCCCAGGGCAGGTACAGCACGGGGTTAGATACAGAGTAAAGCTCCCTCTATACTGTCCCATCAAACACTCCCAGGGCAGGTACAGGGGGTTAGATACAGAGTAAAGCTCCCTCTACACTGTCCCATCAAACACTCCCAGGGCAGGTACAGCACGGGGTTAGATACAGAGTAAAGCTCCCTCTACACTGTCCCATCAAACACTCCCAGGGCAGGTACAGGGGGTTCGATACAGAGTAAAGCGCACTCTACACTGTCCCATCAAACACTCCCAGGGCAGGTACAGGGGGTTAGATACAGAGTAAAGCTCTCTCTATCCTGTCGCATCAAACACTCCCAGGGCAGGTACAAGGGGTTAGATGCAGAGTAAAGCTCCCTCTGCACTGTCCCATCAAACAATCCCAGGGCAGGTACAGCACGGGGTTAGATACAGAGTAAAGCTCCCTCTACACTGTCCCATCAAACACTCCCAGGGCAGGTACAGGGGGTTAGATACAGAGTAAAGCTCCCTCTACACTGTCCCATCAAACACTCCCAGGGCAGGTACAGGGGGTTAGATACAGAGAAAAGGTCCCTCTATACTGTCCCATCAAACACTCCCAGGGCAGGTACAGGGGGTTAGATACAGAGTAAAGCTCCCTCTGCACTGTCCCATCAAACAATCCCAGGGCAGGTACAGCACGGGGTTAGATACAGAGTAAAGCTCCCTCTACACTGTCCCATCAAACACTCCCAGGGCAGGTACAGGGGGTTAGATACAGAGTAAAGCTCCCTCTGCACTGTCCCATCAAACACTCCCAGGGCAGGTACAGGGTGTTAGATACAGAGTAAAGCTCCCTCTACACTGTCCCATCAAACACTCCCAGGGCAGGTACAGGGGGTTAGATACAGAGTAAAGCTCCCTCTGCACTGTCCCATCAAACACTCCCAGGGCAGGTACAGGGGGTTAGATACAGAGTAAAGCTCCCTCTACACTGTCCCATCAAACACTTCCAGGGCAGGTACAGCACGGGGTTAGATACAGAGTAAAGCTCCCTCTACACTGTCCCATCAAACACTGCCAGGGCAGGTACAGCACGGGGTTAGATACAGAGTAAAGCTCCCTCTACACTGTCCCATCAAACACTCCCTAGGCAGGTACAGCACGGGGTTAGATACAGAGTAAAGCTCCCTCTACACTGTCCCATCAAACACTCCCAGGGCAGGTACAGCACGGGGTTAGATACAGAGTAAAGCTCCCTCTACACTGTCCCATCAAACACACCCAGGGCAGGTACAGCACGGGGTTAGATACAGAGTAAAGCTCCCTCTACACTGTCCCATCAAACACTCACAGGGCAGGTACAGGGGGTTAGATACAGAGTAAAGCTCCCTCTACACTGTCCCATCAAACACTCCCAGGGCAGGTACAGCACGGGGTTAGATACAGAGTAAAGCTCCCTCTGCACTGTCCCATCAAACACTCCCAGGGCAGGTACAGCACGGGGTTAGATACAGAATAAAGCTCCCTCTACACTGTCCCATCAAACACTCCCAGGGCAGGTACAACACGGGGTTAGATACAGAGTAAAGCTCCCTCTACACTGTCCCATCAAACACTCCCAGGGCAGGTACAGCACGGGGTTAGATACTGAGTAAAGCTCCCTCTACACTGTCCCATCAAACACTCCCAGGGCAGGTACAGCACGGGGTTAGATACAGAGTAAAGCTCCCTCTACACTGTCCCATCAAACACTCCCAGGGCAGGTACAGCACGGGGTTAGATACAGAGTAAAGCTCCCTCTACACTGTCCCATCAAACACTCCCAGGGCAGGTACAGCACGGGGTTAGATACAGAGTAAAGCTCCCTCTGCACTATCCCATCAAACACTCCCAGGGCAGGTGCAGGGGGTTAGATACAGAGTAAAGCTCCCTCTACACTGTCCCATCAAACACTCCCAGGGCAGGTACAGGGGGTTCGATACAGAGTAAAGCTCCCTCTACACTGTCCCATCAAACACTCCTAGGGCAGGTACAGGGGGTTAGATACAGAGTAAAGCTCCCTCTACACTGTCCCATCAAACACTCTCAGGGAAGGAACAGGGGGTTAGATACAGAGTAAAGCTCCCTCTCCACTGTCCCATCAAACACTCCCAGGGCAGGTACAGGGGGTTAGATACAGAGTAAAGCTCCCTCTACACTGTCCCATCAAACACTCCCAGAGCAGGTACAGGGGGTTAGATACAGAGTAAAGCTCCCGCTACACTGTCCCATCAAACACTCCCAGGGCAGGTACAGGGGGTTAGATACAGAGTAAAGCTCCCTCTACACTGTCCCATCAAACACTCCCAGGGCAGGTACAGGGGGTTAGATACAGAGTAAAGCTCCCTCTACACTGTCCCATCAAACACTCCCAGGGCAGGTACAACACGGGGTTAGATACAGAGTAAAGCTCCCTCTACACTGTCCCATCAAACACTCCCATGGCAGGTACAGCACGGGGTTACATACTGAGTAAAGCTCCCTCTACACTGTCCCATCAAACACTCCCAGGGCAGGTACAGCACGGGGTTAGATACAGAGTAAAGCTCCCTCTACACTGTCCCATCAAACACTCCCAGGGCAGGTACAGGGGGTTAGATACAGAGTAAAGCTCCCTCTACACTGTCCCATCAAACACTCCCAGGGCAGGTACAGCACGGGGTTAGATACAGAGTAAAGCTCCCTCTACACTGTCCCATCAAACACTCCCAGGGCAGGTACAGGGGGTTAGATACAGAGTAAAGCTCCCTCTACACTGTCCCATCAAACACTCCCAGGGCAGGTACAGCACGGGGTTAGATACAGAGTAAAGCTCCCTCTGCACTATCCCATCAAACACTCCCAGGGCAGGTACAGGGGGTTAGATACAGAGTAAAGCTCCCTCTACACTGTCCCATCAAACACTCCCAGGGCAGGTACAGGGGGTTCGATACAGAGTAAAGCTCCCTCTACACTGTCCCATCAAACACTCCTCGGGCAGGTACAGGGGGTTAGATACAGAGTAAAGCTCCCTCTACACTGTCCCATCAAACACTCTCAGGGCAGGAACAGGGGGTTAGATACAGAGTAAAGCTCCCTCTCCACTGTCCCATCAAACACTCCCAGGGCAGGTACAGGGGGTTAGATACAGAGTAAAGCTCCCTCTACACTGTCCCATCAAACACTCCCAGGGCAGGTACAGGGGGTTAGATACAGAGTAAAGCTCCCTCTACACTGTCCCATCAAACACTCCCAGGGCAGGTACAGGGGGTTAGATACAGAGTAAAGCTCCCTCTACACTGTCCCATCAAACACTCCCAGGGCAGGTACAGGGGGTTAGATACAGAGTAAAGCTCCCTCTACACTGTCCCATCAAACACTCCCATGGCAGGTACAGCACGGGGTTACATACTGAGTAAAGCTCCCTCTACACTGTCCCATTAAACACTCCCAGGGCAGGTACAGCACGGGGTTAGATACAGAGTAAAGCTCCCTCTACACTGTCCCATCAAACACTCCCAGGGCAGGTACAGGGGGTTAGATACAGAGTAAAGCTCCCTCTACACTGTCCCATCAAACACTCCCAGGGCAGGTACAGCACGGGGTTAGATACAGAGTAAAGCTCCCTCTACACTGTCCCATCAAACACTCCCAGGGCAGGTACAGGGGGTTAGATACAGAGTAAAGCTCCCTCTACACTGTCCCATCAAACACTCCCAGGGCAGGTACAGCACGGGGTTAGATACAGAGTAAAGCTCCCTCTGCACTATCCCATCAAACACTCCCAGGGCAGGTACAGGGGGTTAGATACAGAGTAAAGCTCCCTCTACACTGTCCCATCAAACACTCCCAGGGCAGGTACAGGGGGTTCGATACAGAGTAAAGCTCCCTCTACACTGTCCCATCAAACACTCCTAGGGCAGGTACAGGGGGTTAGATACAGAGTAAAGCTCCCTCTACACTGTCCCATCAAACACTCTCAGGGCAGGAACAGGGGGTTAGATACAGAGTAAAGCTCCCTCTCCACTGTCCCATCAAACACTCCCAGGGCAGGTACAGGGGGTTAGATACAGAGTAAAGCTCCCTCTACACTGTCCCATCAAACACTCCCAGGGCAGGTACAGGGGGTTAGATACAGAGTAAAGCTCCCACTACACTGTCCCATCAAACACTCCCAGGGCAGGTACAGCACGGGGTTAGATACAGAGTAAAGCTCCCTCTACACTGTCCCATCAAACACTCCCAGGGCAGGTACAGGGGGTTAGATACAGAGTAAAGCTCCCTCTACACTGTCCCATCAAACACTCCCAGGGCAGGTACAACACGGGGTTAGATACAGAGTAAAGCTCCCTCTACACTGTCCCATCAAACAAAAACACTCCCAGGGCAGGTACAGCACGGGGTTAGATACTGAGTAAAGCTCCCTCTACACTGTCCCATCAAACACTCCCAGGGCAGGTACAGCACGGGGTTAGATACAGAGTAAAGCTCCCTCTACACTGTCCCATCAAACACTCCCAGGGCAGGTACAGGGGGTTAGATACAGAGTAAAGCTCCCTCTACACTGTCCCATCAAACACTCCCAGGGCAGGTACAGCACGGGGTTAGATACAGAGTAAAGCTCCCTCTGCACTATCCCATCAAACACTCCCAGGGCAGGTACAGGGGGTTAGATACAGAGTAAAGCTCCCTCTACACTGTCCCATCAAACACTCCCAGGGCAGGTACAGGGGGTTCGATACAGAGTAAAGCTCCCTCTACACTGTCCCATCAAACACTCCCAGGGCAGGTACAGGGGGTTAGATACAGAGTAAAGCTCCCTCTACACTGTCCCATCAAACACTCTCAGGGCAGGAACAGGGGGTTAGATACAGAGTAAAGCTCCCTCTCCACTGTCCCATCAAACACTCCCAGGGCAGGTACAGCACGGGGTTACATACTGAGTAAAGCTCCCTCTACACTGTCCCATCAAACACTCCCAGGGCAGGTACAGCACGGGGTTAGATACAGAGTAAAGCTCCCTCTACACTGTCCCATCAAACACTCCCAGGGCAGGTACAGGGGGTTAGATACAGAGTAAAGCTCCCTCTACACTGTCCCATCAAACACTCCCAGGGCAGGTACAGCACGGGGTTAGATACAGAGTAAAGCTCCCTCTACACTGTCCCATCAAACACTCCCAGGGCAGGTACAGGGGGTTAGATACAGAGTAAAGCTCCCTCTACACTGTCCCATCAAACACTCCCAGGGCAGGTACAGCACGGGGTTAGATACAGAGTAAAGCTCCCTCTGCACTATCCCATCAAACACTCCCAGGGCAGGTACAGGGGGTTAGATACAGAGTAAAGCTCCCTCTACACTGTCCCATCAAACACTCCCAGGGCAGGTACAGGGGGTTCGATACAGAGTAAAGCTCCCTCTACACTGTCCCATCAAACACTCCTAGGGCAGGTACAGGGGGTTAGATACAGAGTAAAGCTCCCTCTACACTGTCCCATCAAACACTCTCAGGGCAGGAACAGGGGGTTAGATACAGAGTAAAGCTCCCTCTCCACTGTCCCATCAAACACTCCCAGGGCAGGTACAGGGGGTTAGATACAGAGTAAAGCTCCCTCTACACTGTCCCATCAAACACTCCCAGGGCAGGTACAGGGGGTTAGATACAGAGTAAAGCTCCCTCTACACTGTCCCATCAAACACTCCCAGGGCAGGTACAGGGGGTTAGATACAGAGTAAAGCTCCCTCTACACTGTCCCATCAAACACTCCCAGGGCAGGTACAGGGGGTTAGATACAGAGTAAAGCTCCCTCTACACTGTCCCATCAAACACTCCCAGGGCAGGTACAACACGGGGTTAGATACAGAGTAAAGCTCCCTCTACACTGTCCCATCAAACAAAAACACTCCCAGGGCAGGTACAGCACGGGGTTAGATACTGAGTAAAGCTCCCTCTACACTGTCCCATCAAACACTCCCAGGGCAGGTACAGCACGGGGTTAGATACAGAGTAAAGCTCCCTCTACACTGTCCCATCAAACACTCCCAGGGCAGGTACAGGGGGTTAGATACAGAGTAAAGCTCCCTCTACACTGTCCCATCAAACACTCCCAGGGCAGGTACAGCACGGGGTTAGATACAGAGTAAAGCTCCCTCTGCACTATCCCATCAAACACTCCCAGGGCAGGTGCAGGGGGTTAGATACAGAGTAAAGCTCCCTCTACACTGTCCCATCAAACACTCCCAGGGCAGGTACAGGGGGTTCGATACGGAGTAAAGCTCCCTCTACACTGTCCCATCAAACACTCCTAGGGCAGGTACAGGGGGTTAGATACAGAGTAAAGCTCCCTCTACACTGTCCCATCAAACACTCTCAGGGCAGGAACAGGGGGTTAGATACAGAGTAAAGCTCCCTCTCCACTGTCCCATCAAACACTCCCAGGGCAGGTACAGCACGGGGTTACATACTGAGTAAAGCTCCCTCTACACTGTCCCATCAAACACTCCCAGGGCAGGTACAGCACGGGGTTAGATACAGAGTAAAGCTCCCTCTACACTGTCCCATCAAACACTCCCAGGGCAGGTACAGGGGGTTAGATACAGAGTAAAGCTCCCTCTACACTGTCCCATCAAACACTCCCAGGGCAGGTACAGCACGGGGTTAGATACAGAGTAAAGCTCCCTCTACACTGTCCCATCAAACACTCCCAGGGCAGGTACAGGGGGTTAGATACAGAGTAAAGCTCCCTCTACACTGTCCCATCAAACACTCCCAGGGCAGGTACAGCACGGGGTTAGATACAGAGTAAAGCTCCCTCTGCACTATCCCATCAAACACTCCCAGGGCAGGTACAGGGGGTTAGATACAGAGTAAAGCTCCCTCTACACTGTCCCATCAAACACTCCCAGGGCAGGTACAGGGGGTTCGATACAGAGTAAAGCTCCCTCTACACTGTCCCATCAAACACTCCTAGGGCAGGTACAGGGGGTTAGATACAGAGTAAAGCTCCCTCTACACTGTCCCATCAAACACTCTCAGGGCAGGAACAGGGGGTTAGATACAGAGTAAAGCTCCCTCTCCACTGTCCCATCAAACACTCCCAGGGCAGGTACAGGGGGTTAGATACAGAGTAAAGCTCCCTCTACACTGTCCCATCAAACACTCCCAGGGCAGGTACAGGGGGTTAGATACAGAGTAAAGCTCCCTCTACACTGTCCCATCAAACACTCCCAGGGCAGGTACAGGGGGTTAGATACAGAGTAAAGCTCCCTCTACACTGTCCCATCAAACACTCCCAGGGCAGGTACAGGGGGTTAGATACAGAGTAAAGCTCCCTCTACACTGTCCCATCAAACACTCCCAGGGCAGGTACAACACGGGGTTAGATACAGAGTAAAGCTCCCTCTACACTGTCCCATCAAACAAAAACACTCCCAGGGCAGGTACAGCACGGGGTTAGATACTGAGTAAAGCTCCCTCTACACTGTCCCATCAAACACTCCCAGGGCAGGTACAGCACGGGGTTAGATACAGAGTAAAGCTCCCTCTACACTGTCCCATCAAACACTCCCAGGGCAGGTACAGCACGGGGTTAGATACAGAGTAAAGCTCCCTCTGCACTATCCCATCAAACACTCCCAGGGCAGGTACAGGGGGTTAGATACAGAGTAAAGCTCCCTCTACACTGTCCCATCAAACACTCCCAGGGCAGGTACAGGGGGTTCGATACGGAGTAAAGCTCCCTCTACACTGTCCCATCAAACACTCCTAGGGCAGGTACAGGGGGTTAGATACAGAGTAAAGCTCCCTCTACACTGTCCCATCAAACACTCTCAGGGCAGGAACAGGGGGTTAGATACAGAGTAAAGCTCCCTCTCCACTGTCCCATCAAACACTCCCAGGGCAGGTACAGGGGGTTAGATACAGAGTAAAGCTCCCTCTACACTGTCCCATCAAACACTCCCAGGGCAGGTACAGGGGGTTAGATACAGAGTAAAGCTCCCTCTACACTGTCCCATCAAACACTCCCAGGGCAGGTACAGGGGGTTAGATACAGAGTAAAGCTCCCTCTACACTGTCCCATCAAACACTCCCAGGGCAGGTACAGGGGGTTAGATACAGAGTAAAGCTCCCTCTACACTGTCCCATCAAACACTCCCAGCGCAGCACACTTGCAGCCAAATGGGAGCAGAGAGTTTGCTTCAAACCCAGGTCCTACATGCGATAGCAGTGCTGTGCCAAGTGAGGCGAGACTTTATTGAAGAACAATATCCAAGTTATGATCCATGCAGCCTGGTGGCCCACCCCCAGGTTCAGCATTCCTCACTGCTCCCCGAACATGTCCAGTCCTTATACAGGGGAGAGCCCTGGTTCAGTGGTAGCATTCTCGCTTGTTTCCAAATGTTTTTGGTTTGAGTTTCACTCCAGTAACTTGAGCCCATAATCCAGTTTACTCTCCAGTGCAGTACTGAGGGAGCGCCGCACTGTCGGAGGGGCAGTGCTGAGGGAGTGCCGCACTGTTGGAGGGGCAGTACTGAGGGAGCGCCGCACTGTCGGAGGGGCAGTACTGAGGGAGCGCCGCACTGTAGGAGGGGCAGTACTGAGGGAGCGCCGCACTGTCGGAGGGGCAGTGCTGAGGGAGCGCCGCACTGTCGGAGGGGCAGTACTGAGGGAGTGCCGCACTGTCGGAGGGGCAGTACTGAGGGAGCCCCGCACTGTCGGAGGGGCAGTACTGAGGGAGCGCCAGACTATCGGAGGGGCAGTACTGAGGGAGTGCCGCACTGTCGGAGGGGCGGTACTGAGGGAGCGCCACACTGTCGGAGGGGCAGTACTGAGGGAGCACCACACTGTCGGAGGGGCAGTACTGATGGAGTGCCGCACTGTCGGAGGGGCAGTACTGAGGGAGCGCCACACTGTCGGAGGGGCGGCACTGAGGGAGCGCCACAATGTCGGAGGGTCAGTGCTGAGGGAGCGCCGCACTGTCGGAGGGGCGGTACTGAGGGAGCGCCACACTGTCGGAGGGGCAGTACTGAGGGAGCGCCACACTGTCGGAAGAGCGGTACTGAGGGAGCGCCGCACTGTCGGAGGGGCGGTACTGAGGGAGCGCCACACTGTCGGAGGGGCAGTACTGAGGCAGCGTCGAACTGTCAGAGGGGCAGTACTGAGGGAGTGCCGCACTGTTGGAGGTGCCGTCTTTCGAATGAGATGTTAAACCGAGGCCCCGTCTGCTCTCTCGGGTGGATGTAAAAGATCCCAGGGCACTATTTGGAAGAAGAGCAGGGGAGTTCTCCCCGGTGTCGTGGGGCCAATATTTATCCCTCAATCAACATCACAAAAACAGATTATCTGGTCATTATCACATTGCTGTGTGTGGGAGCTTGCTGTGCACAAATTGGCTTCCCACATTACAACAGTGACTACACTCCAACAATACTTCATTGGCTGTAAAGCACTTTGGGACGTCCTGAAGTAGTGGACATAAAGTATCTTGGCATTATTTGAAAAGGAGCAGAGTGTTCTCCCTGTGACCTGACCAACCTATCTCCTTCACAAACACATTATTTGCTCAGTCATCTCACTGCTATTTTTAGAGCCTTGCTATGCGTAAATCGATTTCCCGGCGTAACAACTGCATTGGCTGTGAAGCTGCTTGTTACACCCAGACTATTTGAACTGTGCTCTATATATGCTGGTTTTTACTTTTCTAACTTCTCATCTCAATTTGAGACGTTGTATGGAGTTGAATAATTTATCCTGCACAATTTGGACCTTGATCGAATAAAGATTTGAGAATAAATCTATCCTGCTTGGCCTGAACAGCGCAGCCATCAGTCCTGAATCAATATGCAGCCCTGCTAACTCAGGCTGGACTTCAGCACGGGTCTGAAACACAGGGCATGCCAAGACAAGCCAGTGCAACGGCCCATGGGTTGGACTGTCCTGGGCTCGAACCAACCGATGCTGCTGTGAAAGCAGGAGGTGGGGAGAGCTATGGTCCGGTCTGGGCCGGAGCCAGTCTTTGCCCAGCAAGCTTCAACGCTCCACTGTGCAAGTGAAAGGCGGCTAACTGAATCCAGCAGAGGACAGCCTTCTCGTTGAAACATACAAGATTCTGAGGGGGCTTGACAGGGTAGATGCAGGGAGGATGTTTCCCCCGGGCTGGGGAGTCTAGAACCAGGGGTCACAGTCTCAGGATAAGGGGTCGGCCATTTAAAACTGAGATGAGGAGAAACTTCTTCTCTCAGAGGGTGGTGAATCTTTGGAATTCTCTGCCCCAGAGGGCTGTGGATGTCCCAGGATGCCCTCACTCACTCACTCACCCACAGACCATGGCCCCGAGCGCCATCACTCACTCAGTTACCCACAGACCATGGCCCCCGAGTGCCCTCACTCACTCACTCACCCACAGACCATGGCCCCAGGATGCCCTCACTCACTCACTCACCCACAGACCATGGCCCCAGGATGCCCTCACTCACTCACTCACCCACAGACCATGGCCCCAGGATGCCCTCACTCACTCACTCACCCACTGACCATGGCCCCGAGCGCCCTCACTCACTCACTCACTCACCCACAGACCATGGCCCCGAGCGCTCTCACTCACTCACTCAGTCACAGACCATGGCCCCGAGCGCCCTCACTCACTCACTCAGTCACAGACCATGGCCCCGAGCGCCCTCACTCACTCACTCACCCACTGACCATGGCCCCGAGCGCCCTCACTCACTCACTCACCCACAGACCATGGCCCCGAGCGCCCTCACTCAGTTACCCACAGACCATGGCCCCCGAGCGCCCTCACTCACTCAGTTACCCACAGACCATGGCCCCCGAGCGCCCTCACTCACTCACTCACCCACAGACCATGGCCCCGAGCGCCCTCACTCACTCACTCACCCACAGACCATGGCCCCCGAGCGCCCTCACTCACTCACTCACCCACAGACCATGGCCCCGAGCGCCCTCACTCACTCAGTCACCCACAGACCATGGCCCCGAGCGCCCTCACTCACTCACTCACTCAGTTACCCACAGACCATGGCCCCGAGCGCCCTCACTCACTCAGTTACCCACAGACCATGGCCCCGAGCGCCCTCACTCACTCAGTCACCCACAGACCATGGCCCCCGAGCGCCCTCACTCACTCAGTCACCCACAGACCATGGCCCCGAGCGCCCTCACTCACTCAGTCACCCACAGACCATGGCCCCGAGCGCCCTCACTCACTCAGTTACCCACAGACCATGGCCCCGAGCGCCACCACTCACTCACTCACTCACCCACAGACCATGGCCGCGAGCGCCCTCACTCACTCACTCACCCACAGACCATGGCCCCCGAGCGCCCTCACTCACTCACTCACCCACAGACCATGGTCCCGAGCGCCCTCACTCACTCAGTTACCCACAGACCATGGCCCCGAGCGCCCTCACTCACTCAGTTACCCACAGACCATGGCCCCGAGCGCCACCACTCACTCAGTTACCCACAGACCATGGCCCCGAGCGCCCTCACTCACTCAGTCACCCACAGACCATGGCCCCGAGCGCCCTCACTCACTCACTCACTCAGTTACCCACAGACCATGGCCCCGAGCGCCCTCACTCACTCAGTTACCCACAGACCATGGCCCCGAGCGCCCTCACTCACTCAGTCACCCACAGACCATGGCCCCCGAGCGCCCTCACTCACTCAGTCACCCACAGACCATGGCCCCGAGCGCCCTCACTCACTCAGTTACCCACAGACCATGGCCCCGAGCGCCACCACTCACTCACTCACTCACCCACAGACCATGGCCGCGAGCGCCCTCACTCACTCACTCACCCACAGACCATGGCCCCCGAGCGCCCTCACTCACTCACTCACCCACAGACCATGGTCCCGAGCGCCCTCACTCACTCAGTTACCCACAGACCATGGCCCCGAGCGCCCTCACTCACTCAGTTACCCACAGACCATGGCCCCGAGCGCCACCACTCACTCAGTTACCCACAGACCATGGCCCCGAGCGCCCTCACTCACTCAGTTACCCACAGACCATGGCCCCGAGCGCCCTCACTCACTCAGTTACCCACAGACCATGGGATCCGAGCGCCCTCACTCACTCAGTTACCCACAGACCATGGCCCCCGAGCGCCCTCACTCACTCACTCACCCACAGACCATGGCCCCCGAGCGCCCTCACTCACTCAGTTACCCACAGGCGATGTGCCCTCACTAAGAACAGTAAGACACGGGCAATTGGCGAGCCCCGCCATAATTCACTCAAACAGAGGGATTAAATGGTTTGGGAACAGAGAAGTGCCAGAGATTATTTACTAGCTACTGGCTGAGATTCCGATTTACGCAGAGTAATTCAATTTAACTGAAAGTCGAGATGAGACCCTGAATTGCAGATAACAGGTCAACTAAAGTGTGGGTAGAAGCAGCGAGTTAGATGGCAATGGATTCAGTGGCTCCGGCTCCAGACACCATTCCTGATTAATTCCTACTGTCTTCAAAGTCACTGCAAAATTATTCATCGGGTCTGAAGTTTCTGCTTTGCGATAATGGATTGTACACAGCACAGACAACACTGCCGCAACAGAGCAAACAAAGCAGCAATCACACACTGACCATCTTCGCCACTTCCTCATCCCCGGCTCCCGCTGGTGGAATAATCCTGTGTGTGTATCCTCCATGTAACAGGCAGCTTTTCGCCAAACCCTTTTTATGAAGTCGATTACAAGGGTGCTGGAAATCTGGAACGCTCTCCTTCGGTAGTCTGTGGATGCTGGCGAGGAATGGGAGATTGCCAGACTGAGAGCGACAGGTTTTTGTTGGGTGAGGGTGGGTAAATGGAGTTCACGTACTGATCAGCCAGGATCTAACTGAATAGTAGAACAGACTCGAGGGGCTGAACGGCCTCCTCCTGTTCCTGAAGGTTAAACTGTTGTTGATATTTATCCCTTCCCCTTTCTCCAAATTTGTTGCCGCTTGCTGGACTGGATTGCAGTCCCACCAGCGGTGCCAGGGCTCAGGAATCGTGTCCCAATCGCTGTGCCTTGGAAACTCGATGGACAAACATCAGCCTGGGTTCCTGCTCCAGTCACTGTTCAGCGACCTATGCTGAAAATCACGCAATGATACAGGGAGAAGAGAGAATCAGAGGTGCCTGTGATATCCTTCACCATTCTGAAGACACTTACTCCTCACTGTCGGGGCTAGGTATGAGATTGGCCACTTGGAAAGGTACCAGTACCTGTGGAGCCCACACTCTAAGGACAGTCAGCACCTTCAGGGACTGTACCCCAGGGAGAGTCAGCACCTTCAGGGACTGTACCCCAGGGAGAGTCAGCACCTTCAGGGACTGTACCCCAGGGAGAGTCAGCACCTTCAGGGACTGTACCCCAGGGAGAGTCAGCACCTTCAGGGACTGTACCCCGGGGAGAGTCAGCACCTTCAGGGACTGTACCCTAGGGAGAGTCAGCACCTTCAGGAACTGTACCCCAGGGAGAGTCTGCACCTTCAGGAACTGTAGCCCAGGGAGAGTCAGCACCTTCAGGGACTGTACCCCAGGGAGAGTCAGCACCTTCAGGGACTGTACCCCAGGGAGAGTCAGCACCTTCAGGGACTGTACCCCAGGGAGAGTCAGCACCTTCAGGAACTGTAGCCCAGGGAGAGTCAGCACCTTCAGGGACTGTACCCCAGGGAGAATCAGCACCTTCAGGGACTGTACCCCAGGGAGATTCAGCCCCTTCGGGAAAGAACATGCCGGTGTGTTTGTGTTATTTTTAACAATTTAATCTCTCTAACAGGATTGTATAAAACGTGTTTTGTGATGGGTGAACCCATGTACGAAGGACAGTGTTGGAAGACGACTTGAAACTGTAATCTGATCAACACATTTTGTATGATAAATGTGATAACTTTGCTCACCGAGTGTTGAATCAGATATACTGATCCTCTCTGGGAAATCCCAAGAACACACACCCTCTCTCCTAGTAATGCAATCCCACTGTAAACATGGTCACCATTTCATCTCCGGGGAGAGGCTTCTGCACAATTGATATCCAATTGTTAAAGTTCCGAAAACTCCAGAACATCCATCCTCGCTCACATCTGCATCCCCCAGCCCACTGCCTTCGACACAACCCTCAGTCATCCCCTATCTTCTCCCCTTATCCCTCCCCTAAGCCCCCCTCCTCATCCTGCCCTATCACCCCCCCACCTCTCCATCCCACCCCCAACTCCCCTCCATCGCCCCCCCCAACTCCCCCCTCCTCATCCTGCTCATTCCGCCCCTAACTCCCCCCCCTCTCATCCTGCACCCCCAATCTCCCCACCACCTCTCCATCCCACCCCCTCCTCCCTCCCCTGCCGCAACTGAACTTTTAAGAGCCATAGGGCCCAGGAGTGTTACACTCAGCCTCCATCAGCAGTCAGAGGGTATATTTCAAACCGACGTCAGTTTGACGTGATCTATTGTGAGCCGACAAAAAAACTGTAGATTGTGGCTCGAAGGAAAGACTGAGGGAGGCGAGAAACTCGACAGGATTGAATTCCTGCGAGTCGAAGACAGTGCACCAAGTATTTCAGAACATAGGAGCAGGAGTCGGCCATTCGGCCCCTCGAGCCTGCTCCGCCATTCAATAAGATCATGGCTGATCTGATCATGGACTCAGCTCCACTTCCCTGCCCTCTCCCCATAACCCTTGACTCCTTTATCGTTCAAAAATCTGTCTATCTCCACCTTAAATATATTCAATGACCCAGTCTCCACAGCTCTCCGGGGCAGAGAATTCCACAGATTTACAACCCTCTGAGAGAAGAAATTCCTCCTCATTTCCGTTTTAAATGGGCGGCCCCTTATTCTGAGACTATGTCCCCTAGTTTTAGAGACTATACTCTAAAAGCACTTCATTGGCTGTAAAGCGCTTTGACACAGGGGAGGCGAAAGGAAGGAGGGATGTACATAGGATGGTTGGAAGTTTGGAGGGACCAGAGAGGAAAGTCCAGCTGAGTGCCCACTGTGGAACTGTAGCTCGGACACAACGTGAGCTGTGCTGAGCTCAGCCCAGCCCTGCAGAGTTGGGTTACCTTCAGTCAGTGTGTGGAGCAGAATGATCAAGCCTCATTGAGCGATATCACACTGGGTTACAGAATGTTGCTGTATTGAGTGTGGAGAGCAGGAAGAGATGCTGGCTGGAGGAGTGCTCAATTAGTCAGAACTCATTAAATATTGCACAGTAAACGTGTTCACTGTTAAACCGAGCACATGAGATGTACAGGTCAGAAAAGGGAGATGGATTATATGAAGGTTAAATGTTAATATAGTCATCCACACAGCTACATAATGTCCATGATTCACCGGCTTTAATGGTAATGGTGTGTTGGGGGTACAAAGGGGTTTCTTTATATTGGTGATACTGCAGTGATTCAATTAGCTGCCTGTTCATTGACCTCGAAGGATTATTGGAACACTGAAGCATTTGCACATTAGAGCTGTCAAGGTTTTATCCCAGAAATAAAAAGTTAATTACACGATAGAAAAGCATACATTATCCGAGGAGATTCTGGATGGTTCAGGCTGGAAGTGGTGGGGGGGTCATGAGGGACATTATTTTATGCTCGTCAAGGTAAGGGGTTCCGAGTCCTGGATAATGATAGGTTTTTCATTTCAGGCACCCAGTATCAGTATCAAAGAGCTGTGGGAGACACGGGATAAAGCAGTTACTACACTGCCCCATCAAGCACTCGCAGGTCAGACACAGCACCCAGGTTAGGTGCAGAGTAAAGGGTCTCCTACTGCACCAGTGAGACACCCTCACACCCCTCTCGCCAGCCATACGCACGACTCTCCAACGATTGCAGGCCAAGTGCCAATCAGAACCAAATTCGATGAGTTTAGGAAGAGAGCTCCACAGTACAGGGACTCACTGTCAGAGGGGCAGTACTGAGGGAGTGCCGCATTGTCGGAGGGGCAGCACTGAGGGAGCATCGCACTGTCAGAGGGGCAGTACAGAGGGAGCATCGCACTGTCGGAGGGGCAGTACTGAGGGAGCGCCGCACTGTCGGAGGGGCAGTACTGAGGGAATGCCGTACTGTCGGAGGGGCAGTACTGAGGGAATGCACGCTCTGCCACCAATGTTGGGATGAAAAAGAAAGACTTGCATTTATATAGCGCCTTTCACGACCACCGGACATCTCAAAGCACTTTACAGCCAATGAAGTACTTTTGAAGTGCAGTCACTGTTGTAATGTGGGAAACACGGCAGCCAATTTGCGCACAGCAAGCTCCCACACACAGCAATGTGATAATGACCATATAATCTGTTTTTTATGTTATGTTGATTGAGGGATAAATATTGACCAGGACACCGGGGAGAACTCCCCTGCTCTTCTTCAAAATAGTGCCATGGGATCTTTTACATCCACCCGAGAGAGCAGACGGGGCCTCGGTTTAACGTCTCATCCGAAAGATGGTAACTCCGACAGTGCTGCGCTCCCTCAATACTGCCCCTCCGACAGTGCAGTGCTCCCTCAGTACTGCCCCTCCGACAGTGTGGCGCTCCCTCAGTACTGCTCCTCCGACAGTGCGGCGCTCCCTCAGTACTGCCCCTCCGACAGTGCGGCGCTCCCTCAGTACTGCCCCTCCCGACAGTGCGGCGCTCCCTCAGTACTGCTCCTCCGACAGTGCGGCGCTCCCTCAGTACTGCCCCTCCGACAGTGCGGCACTCCCTCAGTACTGCCCCTCCGACAGTGCGGCGCTCCCTCAGCACGGCACGGGGAGTGTCAGCCTAGATTTATGTGCTCAAGTCTCTGGAGTGGGACTTGACCCCCGACCTTCTGACTCAGAGATGAGAAAGTGCTGCCCCCAGAGCCACGGGAGTCAGGGAAAGGAATACCACAAAGTCCTCCACCAACAACAACTTACATTTATACAGCGCCTTTACCGTAGTAAAACATCCCAAGGTGTTTCACAGGGGCATTATCAAACAAGATTTGACATATATGGGGCCCCGTTCATTCAGCAGGGCAAGGGTTAAAAATCACAGACTATTAAAAGCACAGTGACATGCAGATATAGCAATCACTGATCGCGTCTGATGAACACAGCAACATGAGTGAAATATGGAGCCAACACTTACTGAATGGGATAAAAATGATACAATTAAGGGACCTTTATTACTACAATCAGAATCAGCCTGGAGGCACGGGCCAGGATTTCACTGCTTATCGCCCCTTTTATAGCACTGGGACCATCTTCCTAATGACACCAATGTCACCATGTCTCAAGAAAAATTGCTTCAACTCTTCAACGAGTCTCAGGAGATGAATATTGTAACTTTTTTTTTATGATGTGAAATTAGCTGTCGAACCTTCTGCACAATTTATAGATGCAAGAGCCTTATATATCACAGGAGTGGATGGCAGCAAAATGGGTATTATATTTAGCAATTTAAATTTTTGTCAAAATGCATTTGATGCTGGTTAGTGATGCACAGATGGGAGGCATTTGTTACAGATGCAAGTATCTCCCTTGAACATGTACCTGCACCGCACATCGCTCCCCTCCCTACCTGCCCTGCCCCCCTACACCATCTGCCCCAACAATCCATCCAACTACAAGAGGAATGTTGGTACCTTAAATTATTCAAATAAATTCACTGGAGGTCAAGCAATCACTTCAATCTAATTGGCTGATGGCCTTATGCTTCAGAGCAATACTCCAGCTGCCATTACCCTCTCTCAGTCACTGCTCATTGGTCCTTGGGGCAATAGACCCACAGCACAGACTGGATTCTGTGCCCACTTTCCCCAAGAGTCTGTCTAGCCATCGGGTTGGAGTCGATAATTAGCAACATATTCATCTTACATAACGACATAAGAATTAGGAGCAGGAGTCGGCCATTCGGCCCCTCGAGCCTGCTCCGCCATTTAATGAGATCACGGCTGATCTTCGACCTCAACTCCACTTTCCCGCCCAATCCCCATATCCCTCGGTTCCTTTAATCTCCAAAAATCTATCGATTTCTGTCTGGAATATACTCAGCGACTGAGCCTCCTCAGCCCTCTGGGGCAGAGAATTCCAAAGATTCACCACCCTCTGAGCGAAGAAGTTTCTCCTCATCTCAATCCTAAATGGCCGACCCCTTATCCTGAGACTGTGACCCCTGGTTCCAGACTCCCCACCTGGGGGAAATATCCTCCCTGCATCTACCCTGTCAAGCCCTGTAAGAATTCTGTATGTTTCAATGAGATCACACCTCATTCTTCTAAACTCTAGGGGATATCGGCCTATCCCACGGATCCTGCCAAGCTGTGCAGACACGCAGAGGTCTGAAGGTCCTGAGCAGGCCATTCACCAGTTTTTGTATAGAAACTGCATGTGTGAAAATTTGAAAGGACTGCGCAGCCAGTTAAAGGCATCACGCACACAAAAGGAAATGAGAGAGAACGTTAGCCTAGTTGCTCAATTACTCATTATAGGACAATCCCCCATCCCAGGAATCAGTCTCGTAAACCTATATTGCACTCCCTCTAAGGCAAGTGCATCCTTTCTTAGGTAAGGAGACCAACATTATCCACAGTGGTCCCACCGGGGCCCTATGTAATTGCAGTAAGACATCTTTACTCTTATACTCAAATCCTCCTGTAATAAAGGCCAACACACTATTTTGCTTTTCTAAGTGTGGTGTATGCAGCACACAAATCACTGACTCCACACGGTCTGGTGTTGTAGTAACTGCTGTGACCTTAGTCCTTTATTGTATGACTCCAGAGTGCCCCTCAGGTGTGGTGGGCAGCCTTTTATACTCTCAGGTCTCCCACCATAGCGCCCTCTGTGGCGCACTATTGTAACCATACATTTAATGTACCTGGACAATGCATAACATCTCACTCCCCCCCCCGCAGTTCCAAAAGCCATTGCCGGTGACCTCGGCCTTGTTCGTCCTGGTTGATTTGTGAGTGAGTCCATGACCATCCACTTCCCATCTCCCCCATGTGGTATTTGCAGTCCTTACATGGGTGGTGAAGTACACGAGCATAACCTCCAACAGAAAGCAGGTATACATAGACGGTACATTTGTATAGTGCATATAATATGTGGTACAGATGTTGCAGGTACACTGAACAGTTATTTAATCCCAGCTCCACTGGGTGAGGTACGGTGGTGGTACACGGCCCCTTTTTGCCTGAGGTAATGGGCTGCACTGAGACAGGATATCGCAACTGGTGCGTTGCCTCTGTTTTCAGAAAGTAGTCGCCTTAGCAGCCGCTGAACCATTGCATGAATCCCCTAAATCGAAAATCGCGTTAGCCCATTGGTCATGTTAGTCACGGATCCATATCCCTTTTTTCTTGAACCTCGTGGTATTAACTCTTTTCGTAATTCGTATCCATAATTTTAAACACGGTGACCATTGGGCATTGAAATATTAATTCTTATCATAAATCCGTCATCCTACATTCACATAGCTCATTTACACTCGCTCTTGCCTTACAAAAGTCTTTTTGTGGGGACCGCCAACGGTATAAGGCCCTTTTAAGACTCCCGGGTGCATTTCCCTTTTAAGACGCCATCTTGTGGTTCCCACGAGGCTTCCCTTGGGCGCCGCCATTTTAGGTGCTCTGCTGGCCTTTGTCTGCAGAGCTCCGTTGCCACGAGGCTCACCGCCATCTTGAGCTCACTGGCGAAGAAAGAACAGAAGGGACAAGGAAGAAAGGAAAGGAAAAAAAACGGCCCAGAGCAACCCATCTTGGCAGAAGTGGCTCCCCGGACTTGATCAGTCACAGTCCCCGCGAGTCCCTCTGTACTTGCTGCCGCATTCACCGCTCTGGCCTGCGTTCTCCCGAGTCACGCCAGCCACCGCCACAGCCTCCGCCCCCACCGCTGTCTCAGCACTCGTCGCCTCTCCTGCGGCCGCCGTGGCCGCCACCATCGCAGCCGCTACCGCCGCCCGACTTTACCTCTGCGTGGGCCCCCCCAGATCCGCCAGCCCTCGATGGACCTCCCGCTCATCGCCCGCAGCGCCCCACCAGCCCGCACCCCAGCAATCGGCCCGCACCTGCAAACATGTTCTTCCAGGGTCTGCTCGTCTGTGGAGGCTGGGGCTGCAGGATTGCTTGGGGTCAGGAGTTCTGGGCTGCTGTCGCCTGTGTGTGGATTTAGGCTGCAGCTCCAGCTCGATCGGCACCGCTCTTTGGGGACCCGGGGAGCAGCGGTCTGTGGAGGAGTGAAGTCTTCCCAGTTCCCACGGACCTTTCCCGTCCATCTTCTGCCGAGGAGCGTCGGCCCATCGCCCGCAATGACCCACAAAGATAAACCGTGCGTCCCGCCCCCGTGAGATACCTGCACCTCCGCTCTGCCGAGAACAGGTATCAGTTCCTTGGTGTAGGTACGCAGCTTCACCGTGACCGGGACCAGCTTGGGTCGTGCAGCTGGGTTGACCCACAGTTAATCGAAAGTTCTCTGACTCATCAGCGACGGACCCGAGCCCGTGTCCACTTCCATACTCACTGGGAATCCGTCAAATTTTACTTCCATTATCACTGGGGGCGAATCGTCGGTACACGTGTGCAGTCCAAGCACCTCATCTTCTTCTACCTGCTCCTCGCTGAACAGTAGATCATCCCCCATCTCCTCAGCCACACGGTGAATCCGATTTCTTTTACACATACGCTGAAGGTGGCCTTTAACGTGGCAGGTATTGCACGTGTACTCCGCAAACCTGCACCGGTGAGCCCCATGGCTTCCTCCACAGCGCCAGCATGGTGCTGTTTGACTGGCCCCCCTCGGCGGACTCTGAGCTCCAGGATCCCGAGGTCCGTGCTCTCTGCCCCGGGCAGAGCCACGTTCTGCAGTTTTGTCCGTGGTGGGCGCTATCCTGTGGACCGTGCCTGCCGGGTTCGAGACTGTGTGGATTATTTGCTTGATGCTGCAAGCCCGGCTGATGGTGATGGCCTTTGTCAGAGTGACTGTGGGTTCCGTGGCTAACAGCTTGTGAAGGAGGCCCTCGTGGCCAATCCCCATAACGAAAACGTCCCGCAAAGCCTCATCAAGGTGTGCGCCAAAATCACACGGCGCCGTGAGTCTCCTGAGGTCTGCAGCATATTTGGTGATATCCTGGCCCACGGGTCTGCAGTGACGGTAAAATTTGTATCTGACAGTGAGGATGCTCTCCTTCGGTTTCAGCTGGTCACGAATGAGTGCGACCAGCTCCTCATACGACTTGTCCCTGGTGCTCGCGGGCGCCAGCAAATCCCTGACGAGATAGTAAACCTCATCGCCACAACTGGAGAGCAATATCGCCATACGCTTCTCTCTCAGTGTGTCCGTGTCCTCCGTCAGGTCGTTTGCTGTGAAGTAGTACTCGAGCCTTTCCGTAAAGGCCTCCCAATCATTGCCCACCGTAAAATCCTTTAGCGAGCCCACAGTAGCCATGGTTGTGTGGAGTTCATCCCATCCTCGTCGCCAATGTGGTGTATGTAGCACACAAATCACTGACTCCACATGGTCTGATGTTGATATAACTGCTGTGACCTTAGTCCTTTATTGTGTAACTCCAGAGTGCCTTCTCAGGTGTGGTGGGCAGCCTTTTATACTCTGTTTTGCAGGTACTTTCAGGTCTCCCACCACAGCGCCCTCTGTGGCGCCCCATTGTACTTATACATTTAATGTACCTGGACAATACATTGCTTGCTGTACCTGCATGTTAACTTTCAGTGATTGGTGTACAAGGACAACCAGGTCCCTCTGAATAATATTCCCCAGTTTCTCATCGTTTAAAAAATACTCTGCTTTTCTATTTTCTTACCAAAGTGGATAACTTCTCTCTTCACATTATATTCCATATTCCACGTCCTTACTCAAACAATTAGCCCGTCTAAATCCCTTTGCAACCTCATTGCCTCTTCCTCACAGCTTACTTTCGCACCTAGCTTTGTATTGTCGGCAACCTTGGATAAATTACACTCGGTTCCATCATCGAAGCCATTGATATAGATTGTGAATAGCTGAGGCCCCAGTACTGATCCTTGCAGCACCCCACTAGTTACAGCCTGCCAACCCAAAAATGACCCATTTATTCCTATATTTTCTATCCGTTAACCAATCCTCAATCCATGCTGGTATATTACCCCCAATCCCATGAGCCCTAATTTTGTTCAATAACCTCTTGTGCGGCTCCTTATCGAATGCCTTCTGAAAATGAAATACACCACATCCACTGTTTACCCTGCTGGTTACAACCTCAAAAATGATCTAATAAATTTGTCAAAACACAATTTCCCTTTCATGAATCCATGTTGACTCTGCCCAATCCTATTAGTATTTTCTAAGTGCCTTGTTACCACATCCCTAAAAATAGTTTCCAGCATTTCCCCGCCGACTGATGTCAGGCTAACTGGCCTCTAGTTCCCCGTTTTCTCTCTCCCTCCTTTCCTGAACAATGGGGTTATATTTGCTACATTCCAATCCACGCGGATCATTCTAGAATCTAGGGAATTCTGGAAAATCCTAATCAATGCATCCTCCATCTCAATAGCCACCTCTTTTAAAACCCTAGGCCGTCAGGTCCAGGGGATTTAGGGTTCGGATTAAGCTTTTCATCCCATTAATTTCTCCAGTCCTATTTCTTTGTCAATATGATTTCTTTAAGTTCCTCATTCTCAGTAGGCCCTTGGTTCCCCACTATTTCCGGAATATACCGTGAAGATAGATACAAAGTATTTTTTTAGTATCTCTACCATTTCCTTATCATTTCCCTTGTCCCTGCCTCTAAGGCACCCACGTTTACTTTCACTAATCTCTTCCTTTTTACATACTTATAGAAGCTTTTATAATCTTGGCATAACTGTCTGCTCAAGTCAGGCACATCCTAATTTCTTCAGCGTGCAATCAGTAATGGAGTTACAGAGTAACCAGCACTTTCTTCACAAGAACACATAAATATTCCAAGCCAATAGCCCACCGCAGTTCAGTCCTCCTCCAACACTCTCAGCCTGATGCCTAACTCTAATCCAAGGACCCCGCTGCCCGGCAAGTTATTCCAAACACGCAGCACTCTTGAAGGTTTTCCAATTATCTATTTTAAATGTGTTTTTCACTAATTCAGAATGATGCTTACATTGAAGTAGTGCTCTGTTTATGACACAGAGGAGGACATTTGGCCCATCACATCTGTGCTAGACCGATCCAACACCAATCCTACCGTCTCATTCTCGCCTCTTATTTCCATTATTTCAAATACTCTCTTCTCTTAAAAAATACAACCGCCTGTGCCCCAAACACTCGCTGTGACAAAGTATTCTACGCTCCGACAACCCTGCTTGTAAAAAAATGTCTCCTAACCTCTTAAATTCATGATCCTTTTTTAAAAAATTCATTTCGGGATGTGGGCGTCGCTGGCCAGGCCGGCATTTATTGCCCATCCCTAATTGCCCCTTGAGAAGGTGGTGGTGAGCCGCCTTCTTGAACCGCTGCAGTCCGTGTGGTGAAGGTGCTCCCACAATGCTGTTAGGGAGGGAGTTCCAGGATTGTGACCCAGCGACGATGAAGGAACGGCCGATATATTTCCCAGTCGGGATGGTGTGTGACTGGGAGGGGAACATGGAGGTGGTGGTGTTCCCATGCACCTGCTGCCCTTGTCCCTCTGGGTGGTAGAGGTCGCGGTTTGGGAGGTGCTGCCGAAGAAGCCTTGGTGAGTTGCCGCAGTGCATCTTGTAAACGGTGCACACTGCAGCCAGGGGGCGCCGGTGGTGGAGGGAGTGAATGTTGAAGGTGGGGGAGGGGGTGAGTGTTGAGGTGGGGGAGGGGGTGAGTGTTGAAGGTGGGGGAGGGGGTGAGTGTTGAGGTGGGGGAGGGGGTGAGTGTTGAAGGTGGGGGTGGGGTGGGTGTTGAGGTGGGGGAGGGGGTGAGTGTTGAAGGTGGGGGAGGGGGTGAGTGTTGAAGGTGGGGGAGGGGGTGAGTGTTGAGGTGGGGGAGGGGGTGAGTGTTGAGGTGGGGGAGGGGGTGAGTGTTGAGGTGGGGGAGGGGGTGAGTGTTGAGGTGGGGGAGGGGGTGAGTGTTGAGGTGGGGGAGGGGGTGAGTGTTGAGATGGGGGAGGGGGTGAGTGTTGAGGTGGGGGAGGGGGTGAGTGTTGAGGTGGGGGAGGGGGTGAGTGTTGAGGTGGGGGAGGGGGTGAGTGTTGAAGGTGGGGGAGGGGGTGAGTGTTGAAGGTGGGGGTGGGGTGAGTGTTGAGGTGGGGGAGGGGGTGAGTGTTGAAGGTGGGGGAGGGGGTGAGTGTTGAGGTGGGGGTGGGGTGGGTGTTGAGGTGGGGGAGGGGGTGAGTGTTGAAGGTGGGGGAGGGGGTGAGTGTTGAGGTGGGGGAGGGGGTGAGTGTTGAGGTGGGGGTGGGGTGGGTGTTGAGGTGGGGGAGGGGGTGAGTGTTGAAGGTGGGGGAGGGGGTGAGTGTTAAAGGTGGGGGGGGGGGTGAGTGTTGAGGTGGGGGAGGGGGTGATGTTGAAGGTGAGGGAGGGGGTGAGTGTTGAGGTGGGGGAGGGGGTGAGTGTTGAGGTGGGCGAGGGGGTGAGTGTTGAGGTGGGGGAGGGGGTGAGTGTTGAAGGTGGGGGAGGGGGTGAGTGTTGAGGTGGGGGAGGGGGTGAGTGTTGAGGTGGGGGAGGGGGTGAGTGTTGAAGGTGGGGGAGGGGTGAGTGTTGAAGGTGGGGGAGGGGGTGAGTGTTGAGGTGGGGGAGGGGGTGAGTGTTGAGGTGGGGGAGGGGGTGAGTGTTGAGGTGGGGGAGGGGGTGAGTGTTGAGGTGGGGGAGGGGTGAGTGTTGAAGGTGGGGGAGGGGGTGAGTGTTGAAGGTGGGGGAGGGGTGAGTGTTGAAGGTGGGGGAGGGGGTGAGTGTTGAAGGTGGGGGAGGGGTCAATGTTGAAGGTGGGGGAGGGGGTGAGTGTTGAGGTGGGGGAGGGGGTGAGTGTTGAGGTGGGGGAGGGGGGGTGAGTGTTGAAGGTGGGGGAGGGGGTGAGTGTTGAAGGTGGGGGAGGGGGTGGATGTTGAGGTGGGGGAGGGGGTGAGTGTTGAGGTGGGGGAGGGGGGGTGAGTGTTGAAGGTGGGGGAGGGGGTGAGTGTTGAAGGTGGGGGAGGGGGTGAGTGTTGAAGGTGGGGGAGGGGGTGAGTGTTGAGGTGGGGTAGGAGGTGAGTGTTGAAGGTGGGGGAGGGGGTGAGTGTTGAAGGTGGGGGAGGGGTGAGTGTTGAAGGTGGGGGAGGGGGTGAGTGTTGAGGTGGGGGAGGGGGTGAGTGTTGAGGTGGGGGAGGGGTGAGTGTTGAAGGTGGGGGAGGGGGTGAGTGTTGAAGGTGGGGGAGGGGTGAGTGTTGAAGGTGGGGGAGGGGGTGAGTGTTGAGGTGGGGGAGGGGGTGAGTGTTGAGGTGGGGGAGGGGGTGAGTGTTGAAGGTGGGGGAGGGGGTGAGTGTTGAAGGTGGGGGAGGGGGTGAGTGTTGAGGTGGGGGAGGGGGTGAGTGTTGAGGTGGGGGAGGGGGTGAGTGTTGAAGGTGGGGGAGGGGGTGAGTGTTGAGGTGGGGGAGGGGGTGAGTGTTGAGGTGGGGGAGGGGGTGAGTGTTGAAGGTGGGGGAGGGGGTGAGTGTTGAGGTGGGGGAGGGGTGAGTGTTGAGGGTGGGGGAGGGGGTGAGTGTTGAGGTGGGGGAGGGGGTGAGTGTTGAGGTGGGGGAGGGGGTGAGTGTTGAGGTGGGGGAGGGGGTGAGTGTTGAGGTGGGGGAGGGGGTGAGTGTTGAAGGTGGGGGAGGGGGTGAGTGTTGAGGTGGGGGAGGGGGTGAGTGTTGAGGTGGGGGAGGGGGTGAGTGTTGAGGTGGGGGAGGGGGTGAGTGTTGAGGTGGGGGAGGGGGTGAGTGTTGAGGTTGGGGAGGGGGTGAGTGTTGAGGTGGGGGTGGGTGTTGAGGTGGGGGAGGGGTGAGTGTTGAGGTGGGGGAGGGGGTGAGTGTTGAGGTGGGGGAGGGGGTGAGTGTTGAGGTGGGGGAGGGGGTGAGTGTTGAGGTGGGGGAGGGGGTGAGTGTTGAAGGTGGAGGAGGGGGTGAGTGTTGAGGTGGGGGAGGGGGTGAGTGTTGAGGTGGGGGAGGGGGTGAGTGTTGAGGTGGGGGAGGGGGTGAGTGTTGAGGTGGGGGAGGGGGTGAGTGTTGAGGTGGGGGAGGGGGTGAGTGTTGAGGTGGGGGAGGGGGTGAGTGTTGAGGTGGGGGTGGGTGTTGAGGTGGGGGAGGGGGTGAGTGTTGAGGTGGGGGAGGGGGTGAGTGTTGAGGTGGGGGAGGGGGTGAGTGTTGAAGATGGGGGAGGTGGGGTGCCAATCTGGTGGGCTGCTTTGTCCTTAGCATCAAGTCTCCAACCAGAGCAAATGGTCTCCCCAATTCACCCTAAAAACTTCATAACTTTAATAACCTCTATTAAATCTCCCTTAGCCCCAATGGAAATAGTACTGCAGCTTCCCATCCCGGGTATGATCCTGATGAATCTGCACCTTGTGCTGTCTGTGGTTCTCTGCCCTCTCCATAATGAGGTGTTTTAATTGCCGTGTACACATTTAGTATTCATGTTTTGTTCTTTGCATTCTGTGCTGGTTTTATAAAACCCCAACTGCTGTTGGCCTTTGTGTGACTTGATCTATTTGCACTGGCACTTTCAGCTTATCCATGTTCATCAGTGCCTTTCCACTGAGCGAATAACTAGAGGACTTTATGAAGTGGTTTGATAGGGTCGACGCAGAGAAGATGTTTCCGCTCGTGGGAGAGTCCAAAACTAGGGGCCAGAAATTAGGGATCGATAGATTTTTGGAGTCTACAGGAATCCAGTGATATGGAGATCGGGCAGGAAAGTGGAGTTGAGGTATAAGATCAGCCATGATCTTATTGAATGGCAGAGCAGGCTCGAGGGGCCGAATGGCCGACTCCTGCTCCTAATTCTATGTTCTTATATCAGACAGTCACTAATAAACCCAATGGGGAATTCAAGAGGAACTTCTTCACCCAGAGAGCGGTGAGAATGTGGAACTCGTTGCCACAGGGAGGGGTTGAGGTGAATAGTATCGATGCATTTAAGGGGAAGCTGGAGGGGAAGGACTAGAAGGATATGGTGATGGGGTGAGATGGAGAGGGTGGGAGGGGGCTGGTGTGCAGCATAAACGCCGGCACGGAGCAGTGGGCCCAATGGCCTGTTCCTGTGCAGTAGATTTTATCTAGTTCTATATATTCTCTTATTCCTTCGTTAGACCATTTAATATTTTCCTTCCTCGGCTCTTGGCCCAGAACGTTGATCTTGAGCTTCTCCAATCTCTCGCTATGGTTTATTCCCCTCACACGAGGATTCGATCTTGGTGCTCAGCTCCACACCCTCTCCAGTACATGGGCGTGTTTTTTGTGCCAGAATTGAGCACAGTAACCAGCATTGGGCCAACACTGGAAAGCCTCAGTATAACCACAGTGGGTTCATAGTCTTTCACTACATTGTCTGCCATTTCCCAATCCAGTCCATTGTAAGTTTCCCTCTGCTAATTCTACCCTATGTAAGCACAATGTTCGGGTTAAACCTACGCAAGGTCTTAAGCAAGGTCTCGATTTCAAAATTCTCATCCTTGTTTTCAAATCCCTGCATGATCTCCAGGCCCATACCCCCCCCGAGATCTCTGCGCTCCTCTAATTCTGCCCGCCTGGGCATCCCTGATTATAATTGCTCAACCATCGGCGGCCGTGTCTTCTACTGCCTGGGCCCTGAGCTCTGGAACTCCCTCCCTAAACCTCTCCACCTCTCTCTCCTCCTTCAAGACGCTCCTTAAAACCGACCTCTTTGACCGAGCTTTTGGTCACCTGCCCTAATTTCTACTTATGCAGCTCGGTGTCAAGTTTTTATCACGTAATACTCCTGAGGAGCGCCTTGGGACGTTTCACTACGTTAAAGGTGCTATATAAATATAAGTTGTTGTTGTTGTTGTTAAACTTGCCTGCCTGGATGTGTTACTGAATCAAGCACTTCTGAAAATCTTAAACTGCATCCTCTGTTTCCGTTGCTCAGAAGCATCTCAAAGTGCTTCACGTAATAAATAACTTTCGAAGCCCGATGAAGCCCGGCAAATGCTGCCGCTACAGGATGTGAGAGGGGTAAGCAGGTAATATATTTCTGGTGGTGTTGGGCAGGGGATGAATGTTGATCAGGATCTTTGGAGAACTTCTCACCTTCGAATTGTGCCAAGGGACCTTTGTTGCTGACTGGGCCAGGATCTCACCCTCACCACTGGAGTCTCAGCCTAGGTCAAGTGTCAGCGGGCTTCAAGCCAAAGACCTTCTGGCCCAGACTCAGAGTACACCAAATGAGCCAAGCTGCCACTTCATGGCCCTGATGTGCTGAGCAGTGTGCAGATTGCCCGCAACATTCCTCCCTCGCGTTTCTCGGATTGTTTCACCAGCCCAGGGTAAATATGCCCGCCATGGATGGCGGGAGTTATTATAACACCTGGATCTGGCCCAGGAGGTCGCGAGAGATTCCCATCGTGCTGTGCAATTCAGGCTCTTCCTGGATTTGATTGTACTTTGGACGTAACTAAAGGCGGTTTATTTTGGGAGGGTTTTCACTCAGAGTGGAGGTTGGGAAATTGAACATTTTTTTTTTCCATATCTGTCAGCTAGCATCTGTAACAATTGGTGTCATTTCTACAACGATTTCATCCTCTGTACATTGGAACCTTGTACCGATGACAGCCTCTCCCCCGGCAGTGAGTGCACTTGCATAAGTTGCTCTGAAACACAACCAGCATAATTGTACTCGGAGATAATACACGGTTTCTAACTCAGTTACCGTTAGAAATCTCCACGGGACAGTTTCATAACATCTGTCCCATGGAACATTGAGTAACCATGTGTGCATTCAGAGAGTGTAACAGAGAGTGTTTCGATGTACATGCAGACTGTGGTGTCATTTGTGCTTGCTGTTATGTTTTGGGCTATTTTCCACCACTCCGACTCAATTTTTTTGGCATACTTGAAGAGTTACGCCCGATTTTTGGGGGGCCTAAGTACGCCCCCTAAAAAAATTCTAAGTTTCCCCGTTGGATTTCTTCATTTTGGCGTGGTGTAACCTGACCTTTAGTTTTCGGGGTGGAGCCTTGATCTCCGCCAAAAAGATGGGATTGCCACGGTAACCAGGGACACAATGCGAGCTGAGGCTGCAAAGTGAAGCATACAGCCAGCTCCCAACTCATGAAAAGAATTGAAAAACACGGAGCACCAACTTACCTCCTACCCAGCCCGAAGGGCTTGCTGGTCCGGCCCCATTCTCGGTCCCCATTCTCACGGTCCGGCCCCATTCTCGGTCCCCGGATCTCTCTCTCTTGTGGGGTTGGAGGTAAGTTACATAGAAACATAGAAAATAGGTGCAGGAGCAGGCCATTCGTCCCTTCGAGCCTGCACCACCATTCAATAAGATCATGGCTGATCATTCCCTCAGTACCCCTTTCCTGCTTTCTCTCCATATCTCTTGATCACTTTAGCCGTAAGGGCCATATCTAACTCCCTCTTGAATATATCCAATGAACTGGCCTCAACAACTTTCTGCGGCAGGGAATTCCACAGGTTCACAACTCTCTGAGTGAAGAAGTTTCTCCTCATCTCGGTCCTAAATGACTTACCCCTTATCCTTAGACTGTGTCCCCTGGTTCTGGACTTCCCCAACATCGGGAACATTCTTCCTGCATCTAACCTGTCCAGTCCCGTCAGAATCTTATAAGTTTCTATGAGGTCCCCTCTCATCCTTCTAAACTCCAGTGAATAAAGGCCCAGCTGATCCAGTCTCTCCTCATATGACAGCCCAGCCATCCCTGTTTTTTCAATTCTTTTAGTGTGTCCGGGCATCTGCTGCGTCGATTTCCTTAACTCTCTGGAAGGTCTTTCTGAAGAGGCCATAAACGCAGGCCGAAGTCCAACTGGAGTAACTCTCAGCCGGCCAAACTTGCCTAAATGGCCAGAATTAGCACAGGTGGCTGGTTACGCCCCCTTTGGCTGAAAAAAAAACTGACCTAAAAAA
Organism: Pristiophorus japonicus; assembly: GCF_044704955.1. Lineage (NCBI taxonomy): Eukaryota > Metazoa > Chordata > Chondrichthyes > Pristiophoridae > Pristiophorus > Pristiophorus japonicus. Next base: position 64,610,409 of record NC_091997.1, read on the forward strand.
ATCGTAACTAACTGAGTTACGCTGGTGCAAATTGATCGGGGAAACCGTAGTTTTTTTTTAAAACTTAGGCCAAAAAAAGCGGCCTGCTCCAAAAAAAAACGTCACAAATCCCTGGGAAAATTGAGCCCCAAGATTGGCGCAGCTCCCTGGATCTCTCTCCAGGACGAGTCCCTCCCAGCCGAGAGATCTGGGGCAGCTTTTGGGAACCTGCCCGGGATACCGGCCCGGCGATGATTTCATTTTATTTAAACTATCGTGATTTAAGCTGTGCTTCTACAAAATCTCTCTCCAGTCTTCGTGAGCAGTAAAACATCGCAGCAGACCTTAATTTAAGTTTAAAATATTAAGTGAATGAAACTGTGAACATGTGAATAATCTACTGCAATATAACAATTTTATATAGAGAACAGAAAATCTATCTAACTCTTCAAGTGGAGTCTCAATCAAACACTAACACATATACTGCAGATAGATATATCGTGCAGATATATAGAGAGAGATTTTTTCTTCCTCTTTCATTTGATATTTTTGTGAGTGTGATAGCAGGTCTTATCTTTTCCTGTAAAGATTATAATCAGAGTAACCATCTACAAGATGATTTAATGAGCAGATCCAGCCACTCTCTGTACCCTGTCACCAGTGGCCTGATCATGTCTGTAATGTACTTATGAATGACACCACGAGGCAATGTGTTGTACTCAAACCGTAGTGACCTTGATCCTTTATTCGTAACTCCAGAGTGAGGCAGCTGCATGGTGGCTCCCCTTTTATACAGCCCCTGCCACCCGGGCAGGAAACCCCGGTCTCCACCAGTTGCACCCTCTAGTGGTACCAGCATGTATATACACAGTGTAAACCTTATTGGTAGTACATCAGGTAAACAAGTCTCCATCTTATGCAACCAAACAGTGACTACGCAGAGGGTAGATCTATAGTCTGCATATATAGCAAGCCACAGCTTGTCTGCATTTTCATTACCGACACTTGGATTTTAAAGTGATGTGTTCAGTTAAATACACGATGAACAATCACCCAGTCCGTGTTTATTCAGAGATACCTTGGCGCCTTCCCTCTGGCCGACAATTCAAAAATTTGGCCTGACAGAATACTTAGCGATTTCAATGTAAAGGAGGTTGATGTACAAGGGGCTCCAGATTCCGTCACCTGTTTTACACCATCACACATGTTATAGAGCTCCCCCTCGGGAACTACTGTGGTACTGCAACTACTGATGCAAATAATAAAAGGATTATGTGACACGGTCACATGTTGACAGAGTGTGTGTGTTGCCACCATCTTGTAGAGCGTGTTTCTTCGTGATGTTGTAAGAATCTATCACAGCATGTGGTTAATATTACTCTCATTGATTCGCCGACAGCGAGGGGAGAAAATCTCTGCGCCTTGCTCACACGCAAAACCAATCAGAATGATACCCGGTCTTCAAGGGTTAAGTTACGAGGAGAGATTACGCAAATTAGGGTTGTATTCCATGGAATTTATAAGGTTGAGCGATGATCTGATCGGAGCTTTCAAGATATTAAGGGGAACAGATAGGATCGATAGAGAGAAACTGTTCCCGCTGGTTGGGGAGTCTGGGACTAGGGGCATAGTCTAAAAGTTAGAGCCAGACCTTTCAGGAGTGAAATTAGGAAACACTTCTACACACAAGGGGGGTTGGAACTCTCTTCTGCAAACAGCAATAGATGTTAGATCAGTTAATTTTAAAGATGTGATTGTTAGATTTCTGTTAACCAAAGATATTAAGAGATATGGGAAGGGATATGGAGTTAGGTCACAGATTAGCCATATCTCATTGCATGGTGGAATAGGCTTGAGGGGCTCAATGACCTCCTCCTGTTCCTATGGTCCTGAAATTACAGATGGAACGAGTCACTCAGTACGCGCTGGCAATATTAGGCGCCAAACGGATATAGTTAGAATTAGATAGAATTGATTAGCCTGTAATTTCCAATAAGATGCCTGCCCTTTAGAACAATAAACCCCACTTTATCAAACTAATTACAGATTATTTTGACTGGTCAAGTAAGCCCCTCTCAAGAATACTGTGATTATCTCAACAACAGGAGCGCATTTTCACTTCAGCTACGCAAGAGGGTTAATATTTCATGAAGATACTGACCCTATTCTACTGATCGATGGTCAGAGGCAGAGCCCAGCCCAGCAGCAGAATTAAACGACACACCCCTGCACTGGCCATTTTGTTCCAGCGGGCAGCGAGACTACAACTTAATCAATAAGATAATATACAGACGCTAATCAATTCAACACACAACGAAAACCAAGCACTGAGAAACCATAGACAGCTTTGAAGGCCATCGTTAAATGGTGGCCAGGGTTTTCAGCAGCCACTCATTGCACCTGTTCCATCTATGTACTTGCATTTTCTAACCATCCATTTTCTCCACTCTAAATTTAATTTTGCTTTCTTTCGGAAGGTCGTGGGTTCGAGTCCCACTCAGAGACTTGAGCACAAATATCCAGGCTGACACTCCCAGTGCCAGTACCGAGGGAGCGCTGCATTGTCGGAGGTGCCGTCTTTTGGATGAGACATCAAACCGAGGCCCCGTCTGCTCTCTCAGGTAGATTTTGAAGAAGAGCAGGGGAGTTCTCCCCGGTGTCCTGGGGCCAATATTTATCCCTCAATCAACATCACTAATACAGATTATCTGGGTCATTATCACATTGTTGTTTGTGGGAGCTTGCTGTGCGCAAATTGGCTGCTGCATTTCTTACATTACAACAGTGACTACACTCCAAAAGTACTTCATTGGCTGTAATGCGCTTTGGGACGACCAGAGTTCATGAAAGGCGCTATATAAATGCAAGTATTTATTTCCCCCTCGGTTTCCCCTGATTGGCAAGCAGACAGGTGCAGTGGGCTGTAGAAGCAGCACGGGGGTCCAGTGGACAGGGTCTGCAGACAGGACGTGGGTCAGGTGGTCAGGTTTGGGGCCGTATCGAAGATCAATGGTGAAGCAAGTTGTGCAACGCCCTGTGCTGTGCAATGGGCAGATGCAGAGGGCTGGGGCAGGTGAGGGGACAGATACACCTTACTAATTTCTACCATGCTCAGTATCTCCTCCAATGCCAACCCTTCCTGTTCATTTCCAGATTCACCACAAGGCCCATTTGCCCCCAATACCAGCTGCTAAAATATCCACAGCTGGTGAACTGACTGGTGCCAGAGTTACATCACAACCAAATGCCCAAGGCCTTCAGCAACACAAGTGCAGAATAGTCCCTGTGCTGGCACACAGAGGGTCATTACGGGCGAGGGGTGGGAGGCGGAGCAGCTAAGCATCAACAACACGTCATTCTCCAGGAAAGGGCTGGGCAGATTGGGGCAAGGACCCACAGGTATCTCCTACATGGGCCTGTGGGGTACTGAGGTACATAGACTGCAGTGATCCCAGGGTCAATGACTGACCGATGCAAAGCCATGGCAATGGTTTGGATGGAAAATTTTACATCTCTAAGGAGGTAGTCAGGTAAGGCTGTGACACACCACACGGCAGCTAGTGCCTGTGGAACTGTACCCCAGGGAGAGTCAGCACCTTCAGGAACTGTACCCCAGGGAGAGTCAGCACCTTCAGGGACTGTACCCCAGGGAGAGTCGGCACATTCAGGGACTGTACCCCAGGGAGAGTCAGCACCTTCAGGGACTGTACCCCAGGGAGAGTCAGCACCTTCAGGGACTGTACCCCAGGGAGAGTCAGCACCTTCAGGGACTGTACCCCAGGGAGAGTCAGCACCTTCAGGAACTGTACCCCAGGGAGAGTCAGCACCTTCAGGAACTGTACCCCAGGGAGAGTCAGCACCTTCAGGGACTGTACCCCAGGGAGAGTCAGCACCTTCAGGGACTGTACCCCAGGGAGAGTCAGCACCTTCAGGAACTGGGAATGCACACCATAGACTCCTACAGATTTCTTTCTTTAAAATTGAAAAATGGAATCAGTAGAGAAACTGAGAACGCGTGTGAAGGCAGGAGTGACTCACTGGTCCCATCTCCATACACACTGAAGAATGAAGCGGCATTCACAGCGGATCACACTGGGGAGCTCATGGTTTACTTAACGACTTAAGGTGTCCAGACCGACATCGTGAACAATATTTGTGTTTGAGTTGGGAATTAAAAGCGCTTAGCAGTAACTGCAGCTTGGCGTGCAGGTCATAGTTTGATGCGGAGCATCTTTTGACAGCGAAGGTCTCTGCCCTGGTTTGTTTGATCCCAGTTGACAAGCGCCACCAAACAACAGTTCAATCATTTCAAAACAAAATTAAATATTTCCGTTTCAGACAGTGGTTGGAGGGGGCGGGAGTGGGTTGAAATGAGAGACTGTGGGATGGAGTGGGTGGTCTGAGAGACAGGAACGGTCGCAACTGTGGGGTGCAGAAACGACAAGAGCAATTAAATGGATTTCAATGAATACATATAAACCCAGCTGGAGTATTGTGTCCAATCTGGGCACCGCACTTTAGGAAGGACGTGAAGGGCTTGGGAGAGGATGCAGGGGCGATTGACCAGAATGGCGCCAGCGATGAGGGACTTCAGCTATGTGGAGAGACTGGATGAGCTGGGTGAGATATATTCTTTACAACATCACACAAAGACACACACACACACACACACACACACGCACACAAAGACACACACACACACACACACACATGCACACAAAGACACACACACACACACACACACACACAAAGACACACACACACACACACACACACACACAAGATGGCTGTACAGGAACTGGTCACGTGACCTCGTCGCATGATCCTTTTATTGTATTTACAGTACCACAGTATGTCCACTAGGTGGAGCGCTATATTACACTGGGGTTGTTCTCAGAGCAGAGAAGGTTCAGGGCATTTAATGGAGGTCTTCAAAATCATGAAGAGTTTTGATAAAGTAAATAAGGAGCAACTATTTCCACTGACAGTACGGTCAGTAACCAGAGGACATAGATTTAAGATCGTTGGCAAAAAGGCCAGGGCGAAGGAGGAGGATAAATATTTTTATGCAGCGAGTTGTTGTTGTTACGTCTAGAATAAAGAATCTGACCAGACACTGTGAGCTCAAAGTAATGTGTGACCGTAGTCTTTTATTGCAGGTCTCCAGAGTGCCTCTCCAACCTGTGAGGCCTCTTGATCTACAGGTGCTCCCAAGAGATTGTGGGATCCTTTGGGACTCCAGGGGATGAGCCCTCTGGTGGTTACACATGGTATTTACAGGTTTACAGAAATAACAACATGCCCCCCCCCCCCCCCGCACTCCCCACCCCCCGCAAAGCCAATAGTGTAACTATTTACAATGTGAGTCAATCTGGGGCCTTCCTTTCCCTGGTTGATTGTCTCGGTGCAAATGCTGGTTTTGGTGAGTGGTTTGCTGGGCCTTCGACTGGCTGCTGTGCAGCTGGCCTTGCTGGGCTGCTGGGGTTGGTGAGTCTGCTGGGCTGCTGCAGGTGATGGGTTCTGCTTCGTGGTCAGCCGCTGTGTCGGTTGCCACTTGTGTATGTGTTGGGGGGTCAAAAAAGTTAGAGTCTAACGTGGGTTGCTCTGGGTAGTCCGTGAATCTGAGTTTGGTTTGGTCCAAGTGTTTCCTGTAGGTGAGTCCATTTGAAAGTTTGGCCAGAAACACCCTACTCCCCTCTTTGGCCACGACAGTGCCGGGAAGCTACTTGGGACCTTGTCCATAGTTCAACACAAATACAGGATCATTAATCTCGATTTCGCGGGACACATTTGCGCGATCATGATATGTATTCTGTTGAAGCCGCCTGCTCTCTACCTGTTCGTGTAGATCAGGGTGGACTAAGGAGAGCCTTGCCTTAAGTGCCCTTTTCATGAGCAGTTCAGTGGGGGGAATCCCAGTGAGCGAGTGGGGTCTTGTGCGGTAACTAAGCAGGACTCGGGATAGGTGAGTCTGTAGTGAGCCTTCAGTTACCCTCTTCAAGCCTTGCTTGATGGTTTGCACTGCTCTCTCTGCCTGACCATTGGACGATGGTTTAAACGGGGCAGATGTGACATGTTTGATCCCATTGCGCGTCATGAACTCTTTGAACTCGGCACTGGTGAAACACGGCCTGTTGTCGCTCACAAGGACGTCAGGCAGGCCGTGCGTGGCAAACATGGCCCGTAGGCTTTCAATGGTGGCAGCGGACGTGCTTGCCGACATTATCTCACATTCAATCCATTTGGAGTACGCAAACCACTAGGAACATTTTTCCCAAGAACGGGCCTGCATAGTTGACATGGACCCTAGACCACGTTTGGAGGGCCAAGACCATAACCTTAGTGGCGCCTCCCTGGGTGCATTGCTTAACTGTGAATATGTATTACATTTGTGCACACAGGACTCTAAGTCTGCATCGATACTGGGCCACCACACGTGGGATCTGGCTATCGCTTTCATCATTACAATGCCTGAGTGGATGCTGTGGAGATCACTAATGAAAGTGTTCCTGCCCTTTTTTGGCACCATTACCCGATTACCCCGCAGGAGGCAGTCTGCCTGTATGGACATTTCATCTTTGTGCCGCTGGTAAGGCTTTAGTTCTTCCTGCTTTTCTAACGGGACACTAGACCAACTCCCGTGGAGCATACAGATTTTTACTTAGGACAATAAGGGGTTCTGGCTCGTCCAGGTTCTAATCTGTCGGGCGGTAACGGGTGAGTGCTCACTCTCGAATGCTTCCATTACCATGACTAAATCTTCGGGCTGTGCCATTTCCATCCCTGTGGTGGGCAATGGCAGCCTACTGAGAGCATCGGCACAGTTTTCTGTGCCTGGCCTGTGATGGATGGAGTAATTGTATGCGGACTACGTGAGCGCCCATCTCTGGATGCGGGCCGATGCATTGGTATTTATCCCCTTACTTTCAGAAAAGAGGGATATCAGTGACTTATGGTCAGTTTCCAATTCAAATTTGAGCCCAAACAGATATTGATGCATTTTCTTTACCCCATAAACACACGTTAACGTTTCTTTTTCGATCATGCTGTAGGCCCTCTCGGCCTTAGACAGACTCCTGGATGCATAAGCAACCGGTTGCAATTTCCCAGATTCATTAGCTTGTTGCAATACCAACCCAACACCGTATGACGATGCATCACATGCTGGTACCAAACGCTTACATGGATCATACAACACAAGCAATTTGTTTGAGCATAACAGTTTTCTAGCTTTTACAAAGGCATTTTCTTGGCTTTTACCCCAAACCCATTCATCTTCTTCACGCAGTAAGACATGTAGTGGTTCGAACAGTATGCTAAGACCCAGTAAGAAATTACCAAAGTAGTTCAGGAGTCCTAGAAACGACCACAGCTCCGTCACGTTCTGTGGTCTCGGTGTGTTCTTGATTGCCTCCCTCTTCGAATCGATGGGCCTGATGCCGTCCGCCGCAATTCTTCTCCCCAGGAACTCCACTTCAGGCGCCAGGAAACACACTGCAAACATTTTAACCTGAGCCCCACGCGGTTGAGCAGACTAAGAACCTCCACCAGGTTCTGCAGGTGCTCGACTGTGTCCCGACCTGTGACCAAGATGTCGTCCTGGAAGACCACGGTGCGCGGGACCGACTTCAGTAAGCTTTCCACGTTCCTCTGGAATATTGCCACGGCTGATCGAATCCCAAACGGGCATCTGTTGTAAATGTGCGTGTTGATGCAGGTGAAGCCCTTCGATGATTCCTCCAGCTCCTGCGTTATGTAGGCCGAGGTCAAGTCCAGCTTCGTGAATGTTTTTCCTCCCGGCAGCGTCGCAAATAGGTCATCTGCCTTTGGTAGTAGGTATTGATCCTGCAGGAAGAAACGATTGATAGTTACTTTGTAATCACCACAGATTCTGACGGTGCCATCTCCCTTGAAGACTGGAACAATCGAACTGGCCCACTCGTTGAATTCGATCGGCGAAATGATGCCCTCTCATTGCAGTCAGTCCAGCTCGATCTCCACCCTCTCTCTTATCTTGTACGGTATCGCTCTCATCTTGTGATGGATGGGTCGCGCCATCAGGTGGATCTGCACTTTTGCTCCTTGGAACTTCCTGATGCCCGGTTCGAACAGCGAGGGGAACTTGTTTAGGACCTGGGCACATGAGGTGTCGTTGAGAGACGAGAGCGCTCGGACGTCGTCCTAGTTCCAGCGTATCTTCCCCAGCCAGCTCCTGCCGAGCAGCGTGGGACCATCGCCTGGCAACACCGAGAGAGGTAACTTGTGCACCGCTCCATCGTAGGAGACCTTTACAGTAGCACTGCCGATTACAGGAATCAGTTCCTTTGTATACGTTCTCAGTTTAGTGTGAATGTGAGTCAGGACTGGCCTTGAGGTCTTGTTGCACCACAATTTATTGAAAGTCTTTTTGCTCATTATAGACTGGCTCGCACCCATGTCCAGCTCCAATGACACCGGGAGTCCATTTAATTCAACCTTCAGCATTATCGGGGGACACTTTGTGGTAAATGTGTGCACCCCATATACCTCTGCCTCCTCGGTCTGAGGCTCTGGTTCGTCGTGATCCGCCGTGGATCTGTCCTCCTCTGCAACATGGTGGTTTGCAGGATTAGCAGAGTTTGCAGCTCACCTGCACATATGTTGGAGATGTCCCATTGTTCCACAGCCCTTGCAAACGTATCCTTTGAAGCGGCATGAATGGAAACGATGATCACCCCCGCAGCGCCAATAAGGTGTTAATGGTCTTGCATTCATTGCCCTTGATGGTGGACTCTGAGACATCTGTGGATGTGCAGCTGCAGGCATGTGTGACCTGCCCTGTTACAATTCAAAAACAACATTACTTTGTTCACAGTACTTGTAGCAGCACTCATGTGTTGAGAGATTTGTTTGGTATTGTCACTGGTGGCGATAAACGCCTGGGCTATCGCTATGGCTTTACTCAAGGTTGGGGTCTCTACAGTCAAAAGTTTGCAAAGTATTACTTCATGGCCAATGCAAAGTACAAAGAAGTCCCTGAGCATGTGCTCCAACTGTCCTTCAAATTTGCAATGTCCTGCAAGGCACCTTAGTTCGGCGACGTAGTTCGCCACTTCCTGGCCTTCAGACCGCTTGTACATGTAGAACCGGTATCTCGCCATCAGAACGCTTTCCTTCGGGTTTAGATGCTCCCGGACCAGTGTGCACAAGTCATCATACGACTTCTCTATGGGTTTCGCTGGAGTGAGTAGATTTTTCATGAGGCCATGAGTTGGTGCCCCGCAGACGGTGAGGAGGATCGCCCTTCATTTGGCCATGTTCGCTTCTCCTTCCAGCTCGTTGGCCACGAAGTATTGGTCGAGTCGCTCCACGAAGGTTTCCCAATCATCTCCCTCCAAAAATTTCACCAGGATGCCCACTGTTCTCTGCATCGTTGCAGTGGGGTTCGTCATCTGTATCTCGTCGGCAGTTGTTACATGTAGAATAAAGAATCTGGCCAGAAACTGTGAGCTCAAAGTAAAGTGTGACCTTAGTCTTTTATTGCAGGTCTCCAGAGTGTCTCTCCAACCTGTGAGGCCTCCTTAGTACAGGTGCTCCCAAGGGATTGTGGGATCCCTTGGTACTCCAGGGGATGAGCCCTCTGGTGGTTAAACAAGGTATTTACAGGTTTACATATATAACAGCTGTGATCGGGAACACGCTGCCTGAAAGGGCGGTGGGAGCAGATTGAACAGTGACTTTCGAAAGGGGAGTTGGATACATACTTCAAAAAGTAAAAATTTTGCAGGGCTGTGGGGAAAGAGCGGGGTGGGGGGGGACTAATTGCACAGCCCCTTCACAGAGCCAGCACAGAAGATAAGTTGTGAGACAGACCATTCGCCAATGAACTGATCGGCCCATGGTGTTTGCTGATAGCAACCAGCGGCAGCGGTTGGGTAAATGCAGTTGGCCACCTGCCCTTGGCCAAGGAGGAAAAAAATCAGCCTGGCTGTGGGAAGGTGCAGATCGGCGGGAGGTGGCTCAGTCTTGGCCGTGAAGCTTCTTGCAGTCGAATATCTTGCTGCCACTCGTCTAGGCTGCCACGTGAAGATTGGCCACGCGGTCACATGGTGGGTCCGGGAGTTTGTGGAATTCACGGCCACAGTGACGTCAGCTTTTCCTCAGGGGGAGGAAAGCAGAGCGAAGGAAGGTTTTCTAAAATATACACCAGAAAGGTGATCCTGAGCAGCGTATGGGCTGCGTGTCTGGTGTTCCCCGGGGAGGAACAACAGACTTTAACAGTGGCGCTGTCATTCTGTGCCATACACACACTCCTGCCTTCTGCTGATAACCGAGGTCACAGACATTATCCACCACACCAAACGCACAGGCCAAAGGCTGGACAACTCTCACAGACAATCCAGATAGCTTTTTTATTACTAGCTTTGTGACATTTAAAGAGCTGCTTTTGAAAAAACAAGAAAAGGGAAGAAGAGCAATTTGTGGCTATCGCTGACTGGAGCCCGACATGTGGAGATGTGATCCCCCGGCAAATAGAAGGTCAGAAGGGGCATTTGTTCAACGTGCATGGGCAGCTCAGCCAGAATATTCAGGATTGACAATAGCGGCACGTTATCTGAACCAGTGGAGCATTCCATGTGCGAGTGCTGTCCTGCTCAACACTCACTCCCAAATAGAGTTAAGGCACTATGGGCGCTACGTGTATCAGCATTACGTGTATCAGCGTTACGTGTATCAGCGTTACGTGTATCAGCGTTACGTGTATCAGCGCTACGTGTATCAGCGTTACGTGTATCAGCGCTACGTGTTGGCGCTACGCGTGTGAGCGTTACGTGTATCAGCGTTATGCGTGGGCGCTACGTGTATCAGCGTTACGTGTGGGCGCTACGTGTATCAGCGCTACGTGTATCAGCGTTACGTGTATCAGCGTTACGTGTATCAGCGCTACGTGTATCAGCGCTACGTGTATCAGCGTTACGTGTATCAGCGCTACGTGTGGGCGCTACGCGTGTGAGCGTTACGTGTATCAGCGTTATGCGTGGGCGCTACGTGTATCAGCGTTACGTGTGGGCGGTACGTGTATCAGCGTTACGTGTATCAGCGTTACGTGTGGGCGCTACGTGTATCAGCGTTACGTGTGGGCGGTACGTGTATCAGCGGTACGTGTATCAGCGTTACGTGTGGGCGCTACGTGTATCAGCGCTACGTGTATCAGCGCTACGTGTATCAGCGCTACGTGTGGGCGTTACTTGTATCAGCGTTACGTGTATCAGCGTTACGTGTGGGCGCTACGCGTGTGAGCGTTATGTGTATCAGCGCTACGTGTATCAGCGTTACGTGTATCAGCGTTACGTGTATCAGCGCTACGTGTTGGCGCTACGCGTGTGAGCGTTACGTGTATCAGCGTTATGCGTGGGCGCTACGTGTATCAGCGTTACGTGTGGGCGCTACGTGTATCAGCGCTACGTGTATCAGCGTTACGTGTATCAGCGCTACGTGTATCAGCGCTACGTGTATCAGCGTTACGTGTATCAGCGCTACGTGTGGGCGCTACGCGTGTGAGCGTTACGTGTATCAGCGTTATGCGTGGGCGCTACGTGTATCAGCGTTACGTGTGGGCGGTACGTGTATCAGCGTTACGTGTATCAGCGTTACGTGTGGGCGCTACGTGTATCAGCGTTACGTGTGGGCGGTACGTGTATCAGCGGTACGTGTATCAGCGTTACGTGTGGGCGCTACGTGTATCAGCGCTACGTGTATCAGCGCTACGTGTATCAGCGCTACGTGTGGGCGTTACGTGTATCAGCGTTACGTGTATCAGCGTTACGTGTGGGCGCTACGCGTGTGAGCGTTATGTGTATCAGCGCTACGTGTATCAGCGTTACGTGTATCAGCGTTACGTGTATCAGCGTTACGTGTGGGCGCTACGTATATCAGCGTTACGTGTATCAGCGCTACGTGTATCAGCGCTACGTGTGGGTGCTACGCGTGTGAGCGTTACGTGTATCAGTGCTACGTGTATCAGCGCTACGTGTATCAGCGTTACGTGTATCAGTGCTACGTGTATCAGCGCTACGTATGGGCGCTACGTGTATCAGCGTTACGTGTGAGCGTTACGTGTGAGCGTTACGTGTATCAGCGTTACGTGTGTGAGCGTTACGTGTATCAGCGTTACGTGTGGGCGCTATGTGTATCAGCGTTACGTGTATCAGCGCTACGTGTATCAGCGTTACGTGTATCAGCGCTACGTGTGGGCGCTACGTGTATCAGCGCTACGTGTATCAGCGTTACGTGTGGGCGTTACGTGTATCAGCGTTACGTGTATCAGCGTTACGCGTGGGCGCTACGTGTATCAGCGTTACGTGTGGGTGCTACGTGTATCAGCGTTACGTGTATCAGCGTTACGTGTATCAGCGTTACGCGTGGGCGCTACGTGTATCAGCGTTACGTGTGGGCGCTACGTATATCAGCGTTACGTGTATCAGCGCTACGTGTATCAGCGCTACGTGTATCAGCGTTACGTGTATCAGCGCTACGTGTATCAGCGCTACGTGTATCAGCGTTACGTGTGGGTGCTACGCGTGTGAGCGTTACGTGTATCAGTGCTACGTGTATCAGCGCTACGTGTATCAGCGTTACGTGTATCAGTGCTATGTGTATCAGCGCTACGTATGGGCGCTACGTGTATCAGCGTTACGTGTGAGCGTTACGTGTGAGCGTTACGTGTATCAGCGTTACGTGTATCAGCGTTACGTGTATCAGCGTTACGTGTGTGAGCGTTACGTGTATCAGCGTTACGTGTATCAGCGTTACGTGTACGTGTATCAGCGTTACGTGTATCAGCGTTACGTGTGGGCGCTACGTGTATCAGCGCTACGTGTATCAGCGTTACGTGTATCAGCGTTACGTGTATCAGTGCTACGTGTATCAGCGCTACGTATGGGCGCTACGTGTATCAGCGTTACGTGTGAGCGTTACGTGTGAGCGTTACGTGTATCAGCGTTACGTGTATCAGCGTTACGTGTATCAGCGTTACGTGTGTGAGCGTTACGTGTATCAGCGTTACGTGTATCAGCGTTACGTGTGGGCGTTACGTGTATCAGCGTTACGTGTGGGCGTTACGTGTATCAGCGTTACGTGTATCAGCGTTACGCGTGGGCGCTACGTGTATCAGCGTTACGTGTGGGTGCTACGTGTATCAGCGTTACGTGTGGGCGTTACGTGTGGGCGCTACGTGTATCAGCGTTACGTGTGGGCGCTACGTGTATCAGCGTTACGCGTATCAGCATTACGCGTGGGCGCTACGTGTGGGCGCTACGTGTATCAGCGTTACGTGTGGGTGCTACGTGTATCAGCGTTACGTGTGGGCGTTACGTGTGGGCGCTACGTGTATCAGCGTTACGTGTGGGTGCTACGTGTATCAGCGTTACGTGTGGGCGTTACGTGTGGGCGCTACGTGTATCAGCGTTACGTGTGGGTGCTACGTGTATCAGCGTTACGTGTGGGCGTTACGTGTGGGCGCTACGTGTATCAGCGTTACGCGTATCAGCGTTACGCGTGGGCGCTACGTGTATCAGCGTTACGTGTGAGCGTTACGTGTGGGCGCTACGTGTATCAGCGTTACGTGTGGGCGCTACGTGTATCAGCGTTACGCGTATCAGCATTACGCGTGGGCGCTACGTGTATCAGCGTTACGCGTATCAGCATTACGCGTGGGCGCTACGTGTATCAGCGTTACGCGTGGGCGCTACGTGTATCAGCGTTACGTGTGGGCGCTACGTGTATCAGCGTTATGTGTGTGAGCGTTACGTGTGGGCGCTATGTGTATCAGCGTTACGCGTGGGCGCTACGTGTATCAGCGTTACGTGTATCAGCATTACGCGTGGGCGCTACGTGTATCAGCGTTACGTGTATCAGCATTACGCGTGGGCGCTACGTGTATCAGCGTTACGTGTATCAGCATTACGCGTGGGCGCTACGTGTATCAGCGTTACGCGTGGGCGCTACGTGTATCAGCGTTACATGTGCGCGCTACGTGTATCAGCGTTACGTGTATCAGCGTTACGTGTGGGCGCTACGCGTGTGGGCGCTACGTGTATCAGCGTTACGTGTATCAGCGTTACGTGTATCAGCGTTACGTGTATCAGCGTTACGTGTGGGCGCTACACGTGTGGGCGCTACGTGTATCAGCGTTACGCGTGGGCGTTACGTGTGTGGGCATTACGCGTGTGAGCGTTACGTGTATCAGCGTTACGTGTGGGCGCTACGCGTGTGAGCGTTACGTGTATCAGCGTTACGTGTATCAGCGTTACGTGTATCAGCGTTACGTGTGGGCGCTACACGTGTGGGCGCTACGTGTATCAGCGTTACGCGTGGGCGTTACGTGTGTGGGCATTACGCGTGTGAGCGTTACGTGTATCAGCGTTACGTGTGGGCGCTACGCGTGTGAGCGTTACGTGTATCAGCGTTACGTGTGGGTGCTACGTGTATCAGCGTTACGCGTGGGCGCTACGTGTGAGGGCATTACACGTGTGAGCGTTACGTGTATCAGCGTTACGTGTGGGCGCTACCTGTGGGCGCCACAGAGCGTCTGGGAAGAATACTGCGATCCACAGACGTATGGCGTTATGCTCAGATATGGTGGCGATGGCGACACCTCCTCAATTTCCGTTCCGTTACAGAATGCTGATGGCAGTGAGCTTTGGCCCGACATTGCCCAGGAGACCACCTAAATCGGCGGGGTTGCCAAATGCGCCGGCCCACCCAGGGTGCAGAGGGAAGCCCGTCTCAGCTGTGGCCGGCAGCACAGCCCAGGGCTACGGTGGGCAGCCAGGGACACTCCGAGGGTCTCCGGTCCACCAGTGAGCACCCATCACCGGGGAATGGGGAATGGGGAACAGGTCCCCGGGGAACGGGTCAACTTCAATGCCCCAGGTTCCACTCCTGCTGGGATACGATTTCCCCAGTGCAGTGGGGTTTTACAGGCAACCTACATCACCCAACATCCACAAACACCCCTGCTCATTCTCCCTCCCCCACCCCTCTCTAACTCATGGGCACATAGACAATCGCTCAAAGAAATAAAGAGGCTTTCAGGACGCCCCAAAGCGCTTTACAGTCAATGAAGTACTTTTGGTGTGTAGTCACTGTTGTAATATGGGAAATGCAGCAGCCAATTTGCGCACAGCAAGCTCCCACACACAGCAATGTGATAATGACCGGATCATTTGTTTTATTGTTATGTTGATTGAGGGATAAATATTGGCCCCTGGACACCGGGGAGAACTCCCCTGCTCTTCTTCAAAATAGTGCCGTGGGATCTTTTACATCCACCCGAGAGAGCAGACGGGGCCTCGGTTTAACGTCTCATCAGAAAGGTGGCCCCTCCAACAGTGCGGCACTCCCTCAGTACTGCCCCTCCGACAGAGCGGCACTCCCTCAGTACTGCCCCTCCGACACTCCCTCAGTACTGCCCCTCCGACAGTGCGGCACTCCCTCAGTACTGCCCCTCCGACAGTGCGGCGCTCCCTCAGTACTGCCCCTCCGACAGTGCGGCGCTCCCTCAGTACTGCCCCTCCGACAGTGCGGCGCTCCCTCAGTACTGCCCCTCCGACAGTGCGGCGCTCCCTCAGTACTGCCCCTCCGACAGTGCGGCGCTCCCTCAGTACTGCCCCTCCGACAGTGCGGCGCTCCCTCAGTACTGCCCCTCCGACAGTGCGGCGCTCCCTCAGTACTGCCCCTCCGACAGTGCGGCGCTCCCTCAGTACTGCCCCTCTGACAGTGCGGCACTCCCTCAGTACTGCCCCTCCGACAGTGCGGCGCTCCCTCAGTACTGCCCCTCCGACAGTGCGGCGCTCCCTCAGTACTGCCCCTCCGACAGTGCGGCGCTCCCTCAGTACTGCCCCTCCAACAGTGCGGTGCTCCCTCAGTACTGCACAGGGAGTGTGAGCCTGGATTCTGTGGTCAAGTCTCTGGAATGGAACTTGAACCCACAACCTCTGACTCAGGTAAATAATGCTACCCACTGAGCCCTGGACCAGCCACCTCAGCACAGGTCAGGAGAGTGCACCTGGGAGCGTTGTGTCTGTGTAGCTCAGTATCCCGCCATGTGGTACCTTTATCGCTGGACCGTATGGGTTGCTTCAGTAGACCAACTGTTAGATTCCTTTTGCACAAATGAATCCTCATTCTTTCAAAATAACATTCTATATATATATATTTTTGAAACCAGATTTTTTTTGGGTTCTCTGCAAATAAGCAGATGGTTTACCAGCATGAAAAAAACAGATGGCTGAAAGAATCGAGTCAGGAAGAGTATTTTTAGTCGCCTCCCTGTGTGCAGTGGGAGTTGATACCTTGCTGCCCACACAGCGGTTAAACCGTCACCACAAGTTGACCAAACCCAGCAGCTAAACTCCTGCCTGCGATAGGCCAAACAGCACTCACACCTCGAGAGGCAACCTCCCCTCACGCTGCCCCCTCCAGGGTTACCGGGGCTGGACCTGCCTCATCGCAGTGTGGGCCTCACTCACCAAACACACACGCCCCAACACCCAGCACATACAGACCGGCTTCAGTACGGGACAGGACGGCCCATCACACCCCATCACCGCCCCCTCATCACCCCTACTCCATCATCGCCTCCCTCCCCCCTCCATCACCCCCCTCTCCCCCCTCATCACCCCTACTCCATCATCGCCCCCCTCCCCCCTCCATCACCCCCCTCTCCCCCCTCATCACCCCTACTCCATCATCGCCCCCTTCCCCCCCTCATCACCCCTACTCCATCATCACCCCCCTCCCCCCCTCATCACCCCTACTCCATCATCGCCCCCCTCCCCCCTTCATCACCCCTACTCCATCATCACCCCCCTCCCCCCCTCATCACCCCTACTCCATCATCGCCCCCCTCCCCCCTTCATCACCCCTACTCCATCATCGCCCCCCTCCCCCCTCATCACCCCTACTCCATCATCGCCCCCCTCCCCCCTTCATCACCCCTACTCCATCATCACCCCCCTCCCCCCCTCATCACCCCCTACTCCATCATCGCCCCCCTCCCCCCCTCATCACCCCTACTCCATCATCGCCCCCCTCCCCCCTCCATCACCTTAACTCCTTCATCGCCCCCCTCCCCCCCTCATCACCCGCTACCCCATCACCGCCACCCTCATCACCCCCCCCCCTCATCACCCCTACTCCATCATCGCCCCCCTCCCCCCTTCATCACCCCTACTCCATCATCGCCCCCCTCCCCCCCTCATCACCCCCTACTCCATCATCGCCGCCCTCCCCCCTCCATCACTCCACACTCCATCACAGCCCCCCTCCATCACCCCCTACTCCATCATCGCCCCCCTCCTCCCCTCATCACCCCTACTCCATCATCGCCGCCCTCCCCCCTCATCACCCCTTCTCCATCACAGCCCCCCCTCCATCACCCCCCCTCCATCACCGCCCCCTCCCCCCTCCATCACCCCCCCCTCCATCACCGTCCCCCTCCCCCCCTCCACCACTCCCCCACCCCATCACCCTCCCCTCCCCCACCACCCCCCATTATACCCTCCCTCCTCCCCCCTCACCGCCCCCGCCCATCACAGGCCAGCCCATCACCCCCCCTCCCCCCCACAACCCCACCACACCACCTCCACCATCACTCCCAACAGTAGGGAAGGAGGAGAGGATGGGGGAGGGGGGGAAGAAAAGGAGGAGGCGAGAAGGAGGAAAGACTTGTATTTATATAGCGCCTACCCTGACTACCGGACGTCCCAAAGTGCTTTACAGCCAATGAAGTACTTTTGGAGTGCAGTCACTGTTGAATGTGGGAAACGCGGCAGCCAACCTGCGCACAGCAAGCTCCCACACACAGCAATATGATAATGACCAGATAATCTGTTTTAGTGATGTTGATTAAAGGATAAATATTGGCCCCAGGGACACCGGGGAGAACTCCCCTGGGTTTGGGACTTTGCCAAAATAACTTAATGCTTCACCTGCGACAGTTACCCCTCTCCCTGTCCCACCATAGTTTTCCCAAACCTGAGCTGCTGTCAGCGCCCGTCCTACTTGTTTTAACCTTTGGCCGCGACCCTTCCCTGCTCAGCTGTACGAGCCTGTGGCTAGTGTCTGGCCCAACACTCTGCGTGCAGCGGTAACTCCGCAGGTGGACAGCGAGGTAGATATTGTGCGTGTGTGTCATGCAACAAGGCTCAATAAAAGCACGGATAGCTGGGCCAACATTAATAAAACTGACAACTGATTGATGAACATAATTAAAAACTGTTTTTTGAAGGAGAATTTCACACATGTCTGACAGTGAATAATGACTCTTTGCCTTCAACTAACTCGGTGCTCTCTGTATTAATAACCCTTGCACTGTGTCTGAGCCCACTCACGTTTAACGCATACCCGCAGACAGCACAAACTATTTCCTCAGGCACCACACAAAGTTCCCACTCTGCACATGACCCTGGTCAGAGTGCAGGGTGTTTAACTGGGGAGGGCTTTCACAGACTACTCCGACAGTGCCCTCACCCAATGTTAGCCCCCATACATGGTCACTGGGCAACGATCTGGAGCAGGAACCTGGTCTGATGTTCCCCTGTCAAAATCAGGGCCATATACAGCACCCCTAGTGCCAGCCCAGCTAACATAGCACAGGCACACAGATATCAGCTGTCCTTACTGTCGCCTTGTGTTATATACGCAGACTATCGATATACTCTCTGTGTAGTCACTGTATAGTTGCACAAGATGGAGACTTGTTATCTGATGTACTTTCAATAAGGTTTACACTGTGTGTATACTATGCTGGCACCACTAGAGGGTGCAACTGGTGGAGACTGGGGTTTCCTGCCCCTATGGCAGAGGCTGTCCACCAGAGGGCACTGCGGTGGGAGACCCAAGGGTCACCTGCATAGGTGTGCAGGGCCCAGTATAAAAGGCTGCCCACTATGTTTGTGCCTCACTCTGGAGTTACGAATAAAGGACCAAGGTCACTACAGTTTGAGTACAACACATTGCCTCGTAGAGTCATTCATAAGTACATTGCAGACATAACATTACTCAACGTAGCATTCTGACTCTCTGGGTTGTGTATGACGATGAGAAGCTGTGTCCTCAGATAGTGGTGCTCAATGGGCCCCAGCCCCGAGTGAAGCCCTGCAGGAGAACTGTCATCACCAATGGTACACCGGCTCCATCACACTCACTCATACCATACCACCCTGTCGTTCAAACCCCTCCATCCCCTACACCCCTCCCTGTAACCGCCTCCAGCCCCTACACCCCTCCCTATCTCTATAACCTCCTCCAGCCCCACACCCCTCCCTATCTCTGTAACCTCCTCCAGCCCTTACACCCCTCCCTATCTCTGTAACCTCCTCCAGCCCCACACCCCTCCCTATCTCTGTAACCTCCTCCAGCCCCACAACCCCTCCCTATCTCTGTAACCTCCTCCAGCCCTACACCCCTCCCTATCTCTGTAACCTCCTCCGGCCCCACAACCCTCCCTATCTCTGTAACCTCCTCCAGCCCCTACACCCCTCCCTATCTCTGTAACCGCCTCCAGCCCCTACACACCTCCCTATCTCTATAACCTCCTCCAGCCCCTACACACCTCCCTATCTCTATAACCTCCTCCAGCCCCTACACCCCTCCCTATCTCTGTAACCTCCTCCAGCCCCTACATCCCTCCCTATCTCTGTAACTGCCTCCAGCCCCTACACACCTCCCTATCTCTGTAACCTCCTCCAGCCCCTACACCCCTCCCTATCTCTATTAACCACCCCCCACCCCACATCTCTTTTAAACCCCCCCTCCCACTGAGATATCTGCACTCCTCTAATTCTGCCCTCTTGAGCATCCCCTGATTATAATCGCTCCACCATCGGTGGCCGTGCCTTCTGTTGCCTGGGCCCCAAGCTCTGGAACTCCCTCCCTAAACCTCTCTGCCTCTCTACCTCTCTCCTCTTTTAAAACCTGGCTCCTTAAAACCTACCTCTTTGACCAAGCCCTGTCCAAATGTCTCCTCCTTTGGCTCAATATCAATTTTGCCTGATGACGTTCCTGCGAAGGGCCTTGGTCGGTTTTGCTATGTTGAAGGCGCTTTATAAATGCAAGTTGTTGTTCAAATTCAGACAGGGACAGTCCGAGTTAATCGCAGAATATTGAAGCTTTCATCCTCTGCGTGACCCCGTGCTGTTTGAGTGCAACACCCCCAGCACCAGACTATGAATTGATGCTAATTGAATGCGACAAAACTTGATCAAAGTGCAAGCTCAGCACGGGCTGCTTCCTCCGACTGGCACATTGCAGCAGCCCAGCTTCGCTGCCAAGTGCTTTATTTTGTTTAATTACCTGATCATTTGCTGGCTCTATCTATAATTAACTGCACATTACCAGCACGCGCGTGTGTGTATGCGAGGCGGTGAGCAGGGACATATCGCTGATTAAACACATGTAAGCACACACAGGGCTGCAGCGCTAGCATGGCCCAATGCTTTCCCAGTTAGGAACCTGGCACGGCCCTTGCCCGGCCCAAGGGGCAGGGGAGGGGGATAGAACCAAGGCCAGCAACTCCCTTCCCCCTTCCCCACGTCGCACACCAAATGCTGCCAGTCAGTCACCTCCTCTGGTACAAAGGGGCCACCACAGACCCACTGTATGAGACAATCAACGCCCTCAGTCCGGACAAGGCTGTGGGAGGGGCTGAGCCCGAAAAAAGTTTATACTGTACCAACAACTTGCATTTATATAGCGCCTTTAACGCTGCCAGGGCGCCCCGTATCCCCAGTGCAGGATCTTTGCCCCCCACCCCTCCGCAGAGCACGCAGCGCCCCTCTGCGTTAACGGGAGGGGAGGGCCCTGTGATCGTATTAGTGCCACGCTGGGAGGCAGTGCGGTGTACTGAGGCGCGCACGCCAAGCGTCCCCGAGGGGCAGGGGGGGGGGAGGGGCGCCCGATGTTGCGCTCCACTGCCTCTCGGGGGCGGGGACCCCAATCCCGCTTCTGGGGTGGGGCTTCCGCGCCGGGTGATTAATCTCCCGCCCCCAAACGGGGCGACACGCAATCTCGGCCCCACAACATCTACGCGGGCTTCAGTCATCTCACACGGAGGAAAAATTGCCTGTTGGCCCTCTCTGCTCGGAGTGAGGGAAGCGTGTTTACTCAGCGCCTCGGACCGAGCCATGTAGCCAATTTACTCCCTTCCCAGGGGCACTCATTATCTCCAAACCACATTCAGGCCAATTAAACCTCAGGCACAAACCAATCAGTTATCGAAGAGTTAGCTGCAGCAAAACTCAACGATCAATGGGGGAAAAGAAAACAAATGAGTTCTGGGTTTTATAAATGAGGACTGTGTAAATCATCTGTCACAGGACGCAGCAGTGAGGGGGAGGGGGAGGGGATGAGAATGCAGGAACTTTGCAAACTCTGGTACCGAGAGCTCCTGAAGTTAATATCTGGTGATCCTGCACTTCCCATCGACAGGGAAAGCCAGCGATGTCTCATTCCCATCCAATCCAGGCAAGAAGTCAATCATCGGCTTGGGTCAATTAGCAGACGTAGTTTGAAGAGATTTACCTGCATCGGGCTCACTGCTATTCCCTTCCCTCACTCCGCTCTGCCGACAAGGAGCATGCAGAGAGCTGCCGTCTGTCGATGGGACCAGCTTCCTGCACTAAATCACGCGAGTCTCGCCATCAGTCCGAGGTTCGTAAAGACTATTGAGCCGTGGAATTCTGAAGACAGTTTGTCGATGGTAGGAAGAGGGTACAAGACCTTGTTGACCCCTCTCAGGTCGATGCACAGGCGGATCTCCCCATTGATACACCAAGCAATGACTCCCTTCGAGACCCAGGGTGAAGAGTCGATGCTAACAGTGACTCCCTGAGACTCGAGTCGCGTTAATTCTGCGGATACTCGGTCGTGAACCGCGAATGGGAGGCGGCGAAGTCACTGCGTAACCGGTTTGACGGAAGGGTCAACGCGGGGACGATGGCAGAATTTTGTTGTCACTCCAAACCCTGTGAAGATTGAGGGATACTGCTGGTCAAAGTCCGCCGTGTACACAGGTGTGCCCGTTGGGTCGTAAACTTTGAACCCAAACTTGTCAAAAAGGTCAACACCCATGAGGCTTCGTCCCTTCGCGACACGACAGGAAAAGTTCTCCAATGTTATGTCCTTGTGGTATATCGGGACAGGTATGATCCCAAGTACCGCAATTGTGGAGTCGGAGTACACATGGAGAGTGGAAGTTGCGGGCTGCAGTGGACAGTGCGTGAAGTGGGTTTTGTTCACAGCCTCGCTCAATATGGAGACTTTGGCTCCAAGGTCAGTGAGGAGGCAGATGGGTGTGCCGTCAATGTTTACATCACAGTCCTTGAATTTGCCCGAATCGATGTGCAAAATGTCACTAACGATGTAAACCATACTGGGTTCATCACTATCGGGGTTATCCACAGGTCGAATGTGCTGCGATGAGCGAGACACGAGCAAAATGGTTCATTTGACCACATGCAGAGCATTTCTTCCTACGTGCAGGGCAGTTAGGGCTCTTTGCTGAGTGTGATTTGTCCCCACAGTTAAAGCAGTGGATGCTAGGCCCGCGATCCGCAGTGGGTGTCTAATTACTAGCCCTGGGTCTCTGCTGTGATTTCCGCTTTGGACGAACGCCTTGCACATGGGCTGTAGCTGCAGTCTGCTGCACAGGGGGAGCAGGGGTCCTGATCGCTTTTGAATCGGAAAGCGCTGATTCGATTCGGATGGCCAAATGAGTTGCTTTGTCCAATGTCAATTTGTCATCCTCCATTAGCAAGCGTTCCCGAATGTGGGCGATCGTTGTTTTCTCAATAATTTGACCCCTGATCATTTCCTCTCTGAGTGCGGCCAGTTCAGTTAATGAAACGATGTGCTGTTTGATTGGTTCACCGTTCCCTTGCCCCCTTTGACAAAATTTGTATCTCTCCATCACGATACTTTTCTTTGGCCCAAAATATTTCCCTAGGGTGCTTACTGATTTGTCGTAGGACTCCGTGTCTTCGATTTGGCCAAAGACGCGTTGGCCTTCGATGCCGAGACAGTGGATAAGTATTGCACAGCGGCCAGCTGGTGTTACATTGTCGCCGTCTAACCCACTCGCCGTGATGTACGTAGAAAAGCTTTTTATCCATCTCGGCCACGGGATTGGCGGGTCCCCGGGTGTGGAGAGGAGAGGTGGGGGGGTGGGGGTACGGAGGTTAATTTGATTCATCCTCGTCACCAAATTATATTGTGTTAGTAAATAACAGACTAACTGAACCAGGAGTAAAGTAACTTAACTCTCCCTTTGTAGCAACTCCCAAAATGGTCCCCAAACCAGCATGTTTACAGCAACTGTGAATAGCTCTCACAGGGTCCTAATGCCTGTCTAGCGAGCTGTAACAACCAAATCGAGTATGAACACAACAGTTTCAGTCTCTAACACCCTTTCAGGCAGTGAGTTCCAGATCATCACCTCCCTCTGGGTGAAAACATTCTCCTCAAATCCCCAAACCTCCAACTAATGACTTTAAATCTATGCCCCCTGGTTGTTGACCCCTCTGCTAAGGGGAATTGGTCCGTCCTAGCCACTCTATCCCGGCCCCTCATCATTTTATACACCTCAATAAGGTCTCCCCTCAACCTCCTCTGTTCCAAAGAAAACAAACCCCAGCCTTTCCGAGCATAATTGGCTTTCCCTTCCTTTAGGTACTGAGGGAAGTTAGAGGATTGACAATAACCAGCCTTTGACCCACACACAGATGGGCTGTGACCGGGCCGGGGACATTCTCAGGCCCTGCATTAGCCTTCACTGCCAACACGTGTGTGTCTGTGTTGGGGTAAAAAGACTTCTCTTCCTCAAGGTGGACCCCCTGATATAAGGAATCGGCACCCGCCCGTATCCCCGCCCGTATCCCCGCCCGTATCCCCGCCCGTATCCCCGCCCGTACAGCGACCACGGAATCACTCAGACCAAGCCTCGGTTAACCGGTTTTTATTCAGGCATGCAGGGGAAGTGTTCACGGATGAACCTTCTCAGAACAAAAGTTTTACAATTACAGTTATACATTTTTCGAGGTGTGAAACCCGCCTACAAAGCCACCGATTGGCTGACTGCTCTGACTGGCTCTGAGCGGTTCCCTCCAGCTGTCCATCTCCTATCACACATTACCCACCCGGAATGTGTTATTCAGTGGTGTCAACTCTGCCTCAGTTCCTCATGACATGTGAAGTAACCTTGCTTCTCAGGGTTTGCTATGTTTCTAGACTGTTGACTCTCCACAGCCCTTGGCGGATGTGTTATTCAGTACTGAGTGTGTGTTTTCATCGTCTAACAGTCTGTGATAAGAGGCAATGCATCGTTGGTTACTGATAACCCCTGCACTCTGGGCCATGTGTTGGATCAATTCACTACCTTCAGTATCCACTTTAGTGACCATCTTTTATCCCTTTACAGTCTGGTTCCTGCACAGACTAGCCAGACTGATCAGAGTCACGTATTGCCCACAGATGGGTACCCTGCACCCACTGTGTGACTCACTGCCCGACCTGCCCACTCTTTACTCCATAACCTGTTTAAATTATCCTCCTATGACAGGGCTACTGTCTGTAAACAAACGAAAGACTTGCATTTCTTTCGTGCCTTACAACCAGCGGACATCTCAAAGCGCTTTACAGCAATGAAGTACTTTTGGAGTGTAGTGACTGTTGCAAATTGGGAAACGCGGCAGCCAATTTGCACACAGCAAGCTCCCACACACAGCAATGTGATAATGACCCAGATACTCTGTTTTTTTGTTATGTTGATTGAGGGAATATTGGCCCCAGGACACCGGGGATAACTCACCTGCTCTTCTTCGGAATAGTGTCACGGGATCTTTTATGTCCATTTGAGGGGGCAGACGGGGCCTCGGTTTAACATGTCATCCAAAAGATGGCACCTCCGACAGTGCGGCACTCCCTCAATACTGCCCCTCCGACAGTGCGGCGCTCCCTCAATACTGCCCCTCCAACAGTGCGGCACTCCCTCACTACTGCCCCTCTGACAGTGCGGCACTCCCTCTGTACTGCCCCTCCGACAGTGCGGCGCTCCCTCAGCACTGCCCCTCCGACAGTGCGGCGCTCCCTCAGCACTGCCCCTCCGACAGTGCGGCACTCCCTCAGTACTGCCCCTCTGACAGAGCAGCACTCCCTCACTACTGCCCCTCCGACAGCGGGGCTCCCTCAGTACTGCCTCTCCGACAGTGCGGCGCTCCCTCAGTACTGCCCCTCCGACAGTGCGACGCTCCCTTAGCACTGCCCCTCCGACAGTGCGGCACTCCCTCAGTACTGCCCCTCCGACAGTGCGGCACTCCCTCAGTACTGCCCCTCCGACAGTGCGGCGCTCCCTCAGCACTGCCCCTCCGACAGTGCGGCACTCCCTCAGTACTGCCCCTCTGACAGAGCAGCACTCCCTCAGTACTGCCCCTCCGACAGCGGCGCTCCCTCAGTACTGCCCCTCCGACAGTGCGACGCTCCCTCAGTACCGCCCCTCCGACAGTGCGATGCTTACTCGGTATTGCCCCTTCCAGAGCCCCCTGGCCTCCACAGCTCGCCGGTAACTGGCCTCACCGTCAATGTGACGCTGATGATTGATGGCCAAACCATCGGCAGACACAGCACGCAGATTGTAACGGGGCAGAACCCTCGCTGATCGATGGTTGGTCATTCCTGCATGGGACAGCCTGACCAACCTTGCTGCGTTATCGGCCTCTCGTATCTGGATTCTAAAACAGACATTCTTTCCTCTCCTGCTCCTGTGTAACAGACATTAATTATTCAGGTATCCAATTCATTCTCAACAGCAGTGAACGCTCGAGTCACGTCATGTTTCTCCGGCTCTGCCGCTTCCCTTAACCCACCCGTCGCTAATCTGTTCCCGAAACATCAGCGCTAATGCTCACCTCGGTTCCATTTCCCAGGACAGAGGGGCCTGGCTCCATTCAGTCACAGTCGCTCGCACACCGAGGGGACGCAATCCCAATTCGTCACATTAATTACCATTTATGTCCTCGCTGCATTAAACTGGCTCCAAGGCCGTCTCGTCCTGTAGGTTAAGTAGAACATTTATCCCACAGATCTGTCCTCTGGGACTTGGCTAATTAACAGGAGCGCCGAGAGCTGGGCGGGAGTGCATTGTGCTGAGATTGTGGCGCCGGTGGGATTGGCAGGGAGACGTGTAGGGACATCACTCACTGCCAGAGCACACTCCGTGACTGCTTGGTCAGAAGTAGCAGCAAACCTGGGGACTGGGAGAAATTTAGAACTCAGCAGAGGAGGACAAAGGGTTTGATTCGGGCAGGGAAAATAGAGTACGAGAGGAAGCTTGCAGGGAACATTAAGGTGGACTGCAAAAGCTTCTATAGATATGTAAAGAGAAAAAGGTTAGTAAAGACAAACGTAGGTCCCCTGCAGTCAGAATCAAGGGAAGTCATAACGGGGAACAAAGAAATGGCAGACCAATTGAACAAGTACTTTGGTTCGGTATTCGCTAAGGACACAAACAACCTTCCGGATATAAAAGGGGTCAGAGGGTCTAGTAAGAAGGAGGAACTGAGGGAAATCCTTATTAGTCGGGAAATTGTGTTGGGCAAAATTAATGGGATTGAAGGCCGATAAATCCCCAGGGCCTGAAGGACTGCATCCCAGAGTACTTAAGGAGGTGGCCTTGGAAATAGTGGATGCATTGACAGTCATTTTCCAACATTCCATAGACTCTGGATCAGTTCCTATGGAGTGGAGGGTAGCCAATGTAACCCCACTTTTTAAAAAAGGAGGGAGAGAGAAAACAGGGAATTATCGACCGGTCAGCCTGACATCGGTAGTGTGTAAAATGATGGAATCAATTATTATGGATGTCATAGCAGCGCATTTGGAAAGAGGTGACATGATAGGTCCAAGTCAGCATGGATTTGTGAAAGGGAAACCATGCTTGACAAATCTTCTGGAATTTTTTGAGGATGTTTCCAGTAGAGTGGACAAGGGAGAACCAGTTGATGTGGTATATTTGGACTTTCAGAAGGCTTTCGTCAAGGTCCCACACAAGAGATTAATGTGCAAAGTTAAAGCACATGGGATTGAGGGTAGTGTGCTGACGTGGATTGAGAACTGGTTGTCAGGCAGGAAGCAAAGAGTAGGAGTAAATGGGTACTTTTCAGAATGGCAGGCAGTGACTAGTGGGGTACCGCAAGGTTCTGTGCTGGGGCCCCAGCTGTTTACATTGTACATTAATGATTTAGACGAGGGGGTTAAATGTAGTATCTCCATATTTGCGGATGACACTAAGTTGGGTGGCAGTGTGAGCTGCGAGGAGGATGCTATGAGGCTGCAGAGTGACTTGGAAAGGTTAGGTGAGTGGGCAAATGCATGGCAGATGAAGTATAATGTGGATAAATGTGAGGTTATCCATTTTGGTGGTAAAAACAGAGAGGCAGACTATTATCTGAATGGTGACAGATTAGGAAAAGGGGAGATGCAACGAGACCTGGGTGTCATGGTACATCAGTCATTGAAGGTTGGCATGCAGGTACAGCAGGCGGTTAAGAAAGCAAATGGCATGTTGGCCTTCATAGCGAGGGGATTTGAGTACAGGGGCAGGGAGGTGTTACTACAGTTGTACAGGGCCTTGGTGAGGCCACACCTGGAGTATTGTGTACAGTTTTGGTCTCCTAACTTGAGGAAGGACATTCTTGCTATTGAGGGAGTGCAGCGAAGGTTCACCAGACTGATTCCCGGAATGGCGGGACTGACACATCAAGAAAGATTGGATCAACTGGGCTTATATTCACTGGAGTTCAGAAGAATGAGAGGGGATCTCATAGAAACGTTTAAAATTCTGATGGGTTTAGACAGGTTAGATGCAGGAAGAATGTTCCCAATGTTGGGGAAGTCCAGAACCAGGGGTCACAGTCTAAGGATAAGGGGTAAGCCATTTAGGACCGCGATGAGGAGAAACTTCTTCACCCAGAGAGTGATGAACCTGTGGAATTCTCTACCACAGAACGTTGTTGAGGCCAATTCACTAAATATATTCAAAAAGGAGTTAGATGTAGTCCTTACTACTCGGGGGATCAAGGGGTATGGAGAGAAAGCAGGAATGGGGTACTGAAGTTGCATGTTCAGCCATGAACTCATTGAATGGCGGTGCAGGCTAGAAGGGCCGAATGGCCTACTCCTGCACCTATTTTCTATGTTTTCTATGCTTCACGATCCAACCAGCAGCCCGCAACTCACCATCTGTTAGGAACGGGCGATAAGCCCAATCCATGGGCTAGACTTACCATTATCATCGCAATCGCGGTAAACTGAATCTCGGCGGTTATATGGGAGGTAAATGGGCAGATCTATGCCGAAAGTCGAGCCCAATCGATGTCTTTCAATTCATTCTATGGCAGAGGGCGCCACTGCCCGTCACTCGAGATACAACCGAGAAGCTCGTTGCACCACGTCACGGGTCCATTAAATGTCAACCGCATGAGTGTGGGCCTGGAGTCACCTATAGGCCCAGACGGGTAAGGACGGCAAGTTTCCTTCCCAAAAGGACATGCATCAAACAGTTGGATGACATCCTGGGGAATACTGTCCAGAGCCATCGCGCGTGGGTCTGTGATTCCCCCACACGCCCCGCTCCTGATCTCACTCAATCCCCACTGTGCATTAAATGGGGGAACGATGGAATTCACACTGGACGGGGGAAAACTGCTGCAGACCCAATGGTTCTACTTTAACTGGGCCTCTCACTCACTGCACGGAATCCAGGATCGCACTCTCTTCCCCCCCCCCCCCCCCCCCCCCCAATCACATTCTCACTCGCCACCTTTTGTAGGGAGCATGAATGCAAGGCAGGTTCACCAGACTGATTCCTGGGATGGAGAGCTTGAGCAGACTAGGCCGATATTCTCTCGAGTTTAGAAGAATGAGAGGTGATCTCTCATTGAAACATTCACAATTCTTACAGGGCTTGTCAGGGTAGATGCAGGGAGGATGTTTCCCCCGGGCTGGGGAGTCTAGAACCAGGGGTCACAGTCTCAGGATAAGGGGTCGGCCATTTAGGACTGAGATGAGGAGAAATTTCTTCTCTCAGAGGGGGGTGAATCTTTGGAATTCTCTGCCCCAGAGGGCTATGGAGGCTCAGTCGTTAAATATATTCAAGGCCGAGATCGATAGATTTTTGGATATTAAGGGAATCGAGGGATATGGGGACAGTGCAGGAAAGTGGAGTTGAGGTCGGAGATCAGCCATGATCTCTTTGAATGGCGGAGCAGGCTCGAGGGGCCGAATGGCCGACTCCTGCTCCTAATTCTTGTGTAAGAGAAGGAGAGGGAACAGGCCCGGCCTCTGCAAGTCTGTCTTTACATGGAATCAGCTGACATACCATGGCCCCTCCCACACTGCCTCGGTTTTACACTCACTATCTGGCCTCACACAGCAAGAATAAAGATTAGGAGAAATATTTTTGAAAAGGCTCGTGGCGACTTTGTCGCCTGCATTCACCTCACTCGAGAAGGCTGCACACGTAATGAGGAGAGCGAGAGATTAATTAGGACACTCTCCCGGGGTGTCAGTAAGGGGACTAACACTGGCTCCATTTAAAAATAAACCCACAGAAATAAACAGAGGCACGGACAGGATGCTGTCGATATTTCATGTGTTTTTAGTCGGACTTTGCGAGCTGAGCGATACTTTGGTGCTTGAGAGAAATGTGGTTATAAAACCGTCACCCATTATCGATCAAATCTGCAGGACTTGTCCAGGAGGCCTTAGATGATTATTAAACTCTCCGCACCCATAAAGCACCAGCTCCTGATACAAGGGCAGCCCGTGAGAGAGACTGTCGACTCCGCATCATTACTACCGACTGGGTAAATATTGAGAGAGTGTCGTTTCCCGAGGAGCTTGTTGCTGCAATAACACCTCTCCCCCTTGGGACAGGATCTCGCGCGGAGAGAAGGAACCTGCTTTGAACCCCTGGAGGGCTCCCGTCCCCTCCCTCTGCCTGACTTGGGGACAATCGACTGGTGGCTTGGTCTCAAAGCGTTTTTGACACACAGCTCGCCCGCTGTCGCACACGAGGCCAGGTTCAGCCGCCTATGCCCCCCCCCCACAGGAGCAGCCTCTATGAATGGCAGGGCGATGCAGAGGATCAGAACTGTAGAGGAATAGTCCCATCAAGCCTAACGCAAGCTCGGGCAGTGGCACCTCATCCTTCAATCGGGCACTTTCGTCAACCAACTCAACATCGTTCAACAATTTCAAACCATAACTGTTATGTATGCAACCTTAGGCAACTGGTATCACACCACCAGAGGGCCTGCCTGTCGGAGTCCCAAGGGATCCCAGCATCCCTTGGGAGCACTGTATATAAGCAGGCCTCCCATGCTGCACCAGCACTCTGTAGCTTGAATAAAGGAGCTAAGGCCACACTTACTCATTGTCGACACGACTCAGTTGCATTACTTTACTATGAGCATAACAATAACCTCGGCCATGACCATTCCCATTTACACCTCCTCCAGACCTATATTTTGTTTCTTTGCTGGTCCCATTACCATCTCCTTTTGTCTCGCACCATCATCATTTTTTGTTTTTCTAATCTCTCCTGCCTTCCGCCCTATCACAGACCTTCCCGTTTGTTCTATCCTCCCCTCCCCCCTTTCCCTGCCCCTGTACTTACATAAGAACATAAGAACATAAGAATTAGGAACAGGAGTAGGCCATCTAGCCCCTCGAGCCTGCTCCGCCATTCAACAAGATCATGGCTGATCTGGCCGTGGACTCAGCTCCACTTACCCGCCCGCTCCCCGTAACCCTTAATTCCCTTATTGGTTAAAAATCTATCTATCTGTGACTTGAATACATTCAATGAGCTAGCCTCAACTGCTTCCTTGGGCAGAGAATTCCACAGATTCACAACCCTCTGGGAGAAGAAATTCCTTCTCAACTCGGTTTTAAATTGGCTCCCCCGTATTTTGAGGCTGTGCCCCCTAGTTCTAGTCTCCCCGACCAGTGGAAACAACCTCTCTGCCTCTATCCTGTCTATCCCTTTCATTATTTTAAATGTTTCTATAAGATCACCCTTCATCCTTCAGAACTCCAACGAGTAAAGACCCAGTCTACTCAATCTACTTGCTTAAAAACCCGTCACATCTCGAACCTGTTCCAGTTCTGACGAAGGGTCACTGACCGGAAACGTTAACTCTGTTTCTCTCTCCGCAGATGCTGCCCGACCCGCTGAGTGTTTCTAGCATTCTCAGTTTCTATTTCAGATATCCAGCCTCCGTGGCATTTTGCTCGGTCCCGCCTCCGGCTCCTGATTCTCGGCGAGCGAGACTCCCGATGCCGGAGCAGCGCCGGGAGAACCAGCCCCGGAGTGGAGACGCAGGTTGTGACCGCTCCACTCCTCCCCGGCACACGACGGTGCCGGTGGGAAAGGCCAGGCCAGGACGGCAATGGCAGGAGTCGGCTCAGCTCAAACACACACCGAACGCAAGGGCATCTTTCCAAACGCCCGTGTGTCCCAGGCCGGGGTGGGCTGGCCTTTGTATACAAGGCAGCTTAAACTTTACTGTGTGGGCAACCCTGTGTCAGTATTACCACACAGCTCAGCGATCCCGGCAAAGTACAGCATAAAGGACTACATTACCCCGTTACCCCGGGTAACACTGCCCAGTGTACATAGAAACATAGAAAATAGGAGCAGTAGTCGGACATTCGGCCCTTCGCGTCTGCACCACCATTCAATATGATCCTCTATCTCAACACCATATTCCCGATTTTAACCCATACCCTTTGATGTCTTTTGTGTCTAGTGCAGAATAAAGGGTTACAGTACCCTTTACCGCTGGTAATACTGCCCCGTGTACAGTGCAGAATAAGGAGTACTGGCTGGCCTCCCACATTCTACCCTACATAAACTAGAGGTGATCCAAAACTCAGCTGCCCCGTGACCTAACTCGCACCAAGTCCCGCTCACCCATCACCCACTGTGCTCACTGCCCCGTGCCCTAACTCGCACCAAGTCCCGCTCACCCATCACCCCCTGTGCTCACTGCCCCGTGTCCTAACTCGCACCGAGTCCCGCTCATCCATCACTCCCTGTGCTCGCTGCCCCGTGTCCTAACTCGCACCAAGTCCCGCTCACCCATCACCCCCTGTGCTCGCTGCCCCGTGTCCTAACTCGCACCAAGTCCCGCTCACCCATCACCCCCTGTGCTCACTGCCCCGTGTCCTAACTCGCACCAAGTCCCGCTCACCCATCACCCCCTGTGCTCGCTGCCCCATGTCCTAACTCGCACCGAGTCCCGCTCATCCATCACTCCCTGTGCTCGCTGCCCCGTGTCCTAACTCGCACCCAGTCCCACTCACCCATCACACCCTGTGCTCACTGCCCCGTGTCCTAACTCGCACCCAGTCCCACTCACCCATCACCCCCTGTGCTCACTGCCCCGTGTCCTAACGCGCACCCAGTCCCACTCACCCATCACCCCCTGTGCTCACTGCCCCGTGTCCTAACTCGCACCAAGTCCCGCTCACCCATCACCCCCTGTGCTCGCTGCCCCGTGTCCTAACTCGCACCAAGTCCCGCTCACCCATCACCCCCTGTGCTCGCTGCCCCGTGTCCTAACTCGCACCAAGTCCCGCTCACCCATCACCCCCTGTGCTCACTGCCCCGTGTCCTAACTCGCACCGTGTCCCACTCACCCATCACCCCCTGTGCTCGCTGACCCACATTGGCTTCCAGTTAAGCAACAACTCAATTTCAAAATTCTTATCCTTGTTTACAAATCCCTCCATGGCCCTCGCCCCTCCCTATCTCTGTAATCTCCTCCAGCCCCACAACCCCCCCCAAGATGACTGCGCTCTAATTCTGCCCTCCTGACCATACCTGATTATAATCGCTCCACCATCGGTGGCTGTGCCTTCTGTTGGCTGGGCCCCAAGCTCTGGAACTCCCTCCCTAAACCTCTCTACCTCTCTCCTCATTTAAGACGCTCCTTAAAACATACCTCTTTGACCAAGCTTTTGGTCACCTGCCCTAATTTCTCCTCAAATTTATCTCAATATTCCTGTGAAGCACCTTGGGACATTTCACTACGTTAAAGGGGCTATATAAATACAAGTTGTTGTTGTTGTATATTTCCCCTGTAATATATTACATTAACACATGGTTCCATCTTCACCAATCACAGACCAGAATCCTCTGGCTCCGTACAGACAAGTTGCAATAATTAATTTTGACAGAGAGAACATACAATTGACAGAGCAAAGTCACCACTGCCCGATACAAGTCCTGCCATCTTACAAGATCCGAAGGCAATGGCCTCAGGCCCAACTATGAAGAGAGGAGTTGCACATCACGGATCACTCGCCCTCAGGCCGAGCTTGCATCCATGAGCAGTCTGTGCGCCAAGTTTCATTGCAGTCTCTTACCTGCCGAGCTCCCGAGGGGGTTGGGCCTCACGGGCGAGGCTGGTCTCCGTGCGGCGGTTGCTAGGCGACGCAGCGAGCGGGCTGTAGTCCAAATCTCGGTCAGCGGAATATTTTCAGAGCAGGGAGACCTCTGCAAACCGCACGATCCATCTGGAAACCCTCACCCCAGCACTCCCGATAACACAACCTGCAGGGAGGAAATTATACTGAAGTCTTGAACTGTTCGAGGCTTAAAATAAATAGTTCCTTTCACACCAAGTGTGGGCTCTGGGAGAGAGCGCTCGCCAGACTGTGCACCGACCTCCGACATTCATTGCCTGCCTGCTTCAAACAACTATTGTCATTTATATAGCGCCTTTCACATCGTAACACGTTACAGGGTGCTTCACAGGAGCGTCAGCAAAGATTTGACACCGAGCCGCATAAGGTTATATTATTGGTCAAAGAGGTTTTAAGGAGAGGTGTGGAACCCAGGAAGAAGAAAATTGGGATTCTCCGCTGTTCCCAGCTCTCGGCGCACCACACCCTTCCCCCATCACCCCCTGGGCTCGCTGACCTACACTGGCTCCCCGTCCGGTAACCCCACGATCTTAAAATTATCATCCTGGTTTTCAAATCGCTCCATGGCCCCCCCCCCCCCCCCACTCTATCTCTGTAACCTCCTTTAGCCCTACAATGCCCCCTCCTCACCCCCGAGATATCTGCACTCCTCTAATTCTGGCATCGTCTGCATCCCCGACTATAATCGCTCCACCATTGGCGGCCTTCAGCTGCTGAGGCCCCAAGCTCTAGAATTCCCTCAGCTATAAAGTGTAGACCAAGCGTGACGGTCAGGGGGGAGGGGCCACGGCACGAGGGGAGGGGCCACGGCACGAGGGGAGGGGCCACGGCACAAGGGGAGGGGCCACGGCACAAGGGGAGGGGCCACAACATGAGGAGGGCGGCCCACGGCACGAGGGGAGGGACCACGGCACGAGGGGAGGGGCCACGGCACAAGGGGAGGGGCCACAACATGAGGAGGGCGGCCCACGGCACGAGGGGAGGAGCCACGGCACGAGGGGAGGGGCCACGGCACGAGGGGGGGGGGCCACAACATGAGGGCGGCCCACGGCACGAAGGGAGGGGCCACAGCACAAGGGGGGGGGCCACAACATGAGGAGGGCGGCCCACGGCACGAGGGGGGGGGCCAAGGTATGAGGGGAGGGGCCACGGCATGAGGGGAGGGGCCACGGCACAAGGGGAGGGGCCACAACATGAGGAGGGCGGCCCACGGCACGAGGGGAGGGGCCACGGCACGAGGGGAGGGGCCAAGGCACGAGGGGAGGGGCCAAGGTATGAGGAGGCCACAGCACGAGGGGGCGGAGTCGCTGCGCAAGGGGCGGGGCCGTACTTTGGGTGAAACAAGTTGGTCAGAGTCGAGCCGACAGCAACAGAGAATTAAATCACAAGTGACAGACTGCTCCCCCCCTCTGCAAATATCATTCATGGTATTGTAGAATCCCAAATAAAAGCAGAAAATGCTGGCAATCTCAGCGGGTCGGGCAGCATCAGTGGAGAGGGAGCAGAGATAACGTTTCGGGTCTGTGACTCTTTGTCAGAACATGAAGGTTAATCCACAGATGCTGCCTGACCCGCTGAGATTTCTGGCATTCTCTGATTGTATTCCAGATTCCAGCACCCGCCGTGTTTTGTAACGGTCGAATGTTGAGCTGGGCACTATCAGAGATTTTATACGGGTAATCTGGAGGCTTATAAATGAAAAATGAGGCTTTCTGTTGAAGCTCGTGTTACAGAATCAAGCTGGGCCTCGCTGTTACTTATCAAAGCGAGCTCGGATCGGGGAAGTGGATAAAAATACCGAGAGCGGTGATTAGCGAGTGTGTAAAGAGAGAGGCTGGCGCTCAGGGAGCTGCCTGCCACATGGACAGCCCTCTGACTGCAGACTAGTGGTATTAACCCGTTAGCAGGAGGAAAAGCAATGTGTGAGGAGGACACAAAAA
Organism: Pristiophorus japonicus; assembly: GCF_044704955.1. Lineage (NCBI taxonomy): Eukaryota > Metazoa > Chordata > Chondrichthyes > Pristiophoridae > Pristiophorus > Pristiophorus japonicus. The sequence continues at coordinate 64,645,856 of NC_091997.1, forward strand.
ATCTGCAAAAGGACATAGACAGGCTAAGTGAGTGGGCAAACATTTGTCAGATGGAGTATAATGTTGGAAAGTGTGAGGTCATGCACTTTGGCAGAAAAAAAATCAAAGAGCAAGTTATTATTTAAATGGAGAAAGATTGCAAAGTGCTGCAGTACAGCGGGACCTGGGGGAACTTATGCATGAAACACAAAAGGATAGTATGCAGGTACAGCAAGTGATCAGGAAGGCCAATGGTATCTTGGCCTTTATTGCAAAGGGGATGGAGTATAAAAGCAGGGAAGTCTTGCTACAGTTATACAGGGTATTGGTGAGGCCACACCTGGAATACTGCGTGCAGTTTTTGTTTCCATATTTACGAAAGGATATACTTGCTTTGGAGGCAGTTCGGAGAAGGTTCACTCGGTTGATTCCGGGGATGAGGGGGTTGACTTATGAGGAAAGGTTGAGTAGGTTGGGCCTCTACTCATTGGAATTCAGAAGAATGAGAGGTGATCTTATCGAAACTTATAAGATTATGGGGGGGCTTGACAAGGTGGATGCAGAGAGGATGTTTCCACTGATGGGGGAGACTAGAACTAGAGGGTATGATCTTAGAATAAGGGGACGCCCATTTAAAACTGAGATGAGGAGAAATTTCTTCTCTCGAGGGTTGTAAATCTGTGGAATCCGCTGCCTCAGAGAGCTGTGGAAACTGGGACATTGAATAAATTTAAGACAGAGATAGACAGTTTCTTAACTGATAACGGATTAAGGGGTTATGGGAAGCGGGCAGAAAAGTGGACCCGAGTCCATGATTGGATCAGCCATGATCTTATTGAATGGCGGAGCAGGCTCGAGGGGCCGTATGGCCTACTCCTGCTCCTATTTCTTATGTTCTTATGTTTAAATACCAGGGCTCACGTTAACCTCACATAGAGGAGCCTGTCAGCCTGTCTTTTGGATGAGACGTTAAACCGAGGCCCCGTCCGCTCTCTCAGGTGGATGTAAAAGATCCCACGGCACTATTTCGAAGAACAGCAACATCACTAAAACAGATGATCTGCTGATTATCACATTGCTGTGTGTGGGAGCTTGCTGTGCACAAATTGCCTGCCGCGTTTCCCACATTACAACAGTGACCACACTCCAAAAGTACTTCATTGGCTGTAAAGTGCTTTGAGACATCCAGTGGTCGTAATGTCTGCAGCTCCACACTGTGGACGCCTGTGTTACTGCAGCTAGTGCTGTTTAATAAAGAGCAGGTCACCTGACCAGCAGGTCGGAAGATTCCGGAACCTGCAGCCAGCTTACATCTTTGTGTGTTGTGTGCTCCCCAAAGATATGACAGTGGTTGTGAAAGGCGCTATATAAATGCAAGCCTTTCTTTTTATACCCAGGCTCGGAGTACACAGGAGCTCTGTGGCCCTACAGCCTGACTCCCAATAGTCCGAGATGCAACTTAACAAACCAGAAAAAAAATACAGGTCTGGTGGAACAAAATGGATAAAGAAAAATACAAAAGTCAGTGAAAATTCAACACAGGGAGCTGGAACAGATTTTAGATTATAACAAGATGTGCTACTGTTAATGATGTTATTAAAACAAATAATAGCTTCTCTGTTAGACTGCCTAGCGCTCCATTAGCGTGACATTAGCGGTAATCATCACAGATGTACAGCGGATCACATCATCTTGCTACAACGACACCAAGTACCCTATCGACAACATCACATCAATGTAAGGAGCCAAACATGCACCGAGCAGTCCCAAGCCCAGGACACAACCTCAGCTCTCAGCTCCCAGCAACAGTGACACGTGTTTAGCCAGCCCTCCTGCACACTGCGTTCCAGGCCAAGGACAGACATTGTCAACAATCCTAGCTATGAATGAAAGGAAATAGAGCAAGACTTGCATTTATATAGCGCCTTTCACGACCACCAGACGTCTCAAAGCGCTTTACAGCCAATGTAGTATCTTTGGAGTGTGGTCACTGTTGTAATGTGGGAAGTCGCCAGGACCTTCCCTGATTAGGAGGGTGGATATGGCTTTGAGAGAATGAACAGTTACTGAGGGCAGAATAAATGATTCTGCATAAAAATCTATTTAATTTGGTTACTCACAAATTCACTCCCTGGTAGGTAGGGGCTTTACAATAATGCAAGCGCCTTCTATCTCTTAATGGCCATCTCTGCAATTCACGAGGGTGCAGTCTACAACATTCAGACCAGCTTGAATATTCTTGGCATCTTGCACACTTGTGAAAAAATCTTGCCATTAGCCGCTCCATAATCTCATCCTTAAGGAGAGCTACTTGTTCGTAAATAGTTTGTTGCAAATATATTCAAAGAATTACTTTTCATTTTCAGAAATGTCCATTGTGATTTCCTTTGCCAATTCCTCCATCGCCCCAGTGTTCTGCGAGATGATGTGATTTACGCTCTCTCTCTATGCTGTAAACCTGGATGCTAATCCACAGGCCAGTTCCATTTCCCCAAGTTTTATGATCGCTTAAGCTTCACCCTTTTATAATCTGGCCTTTGATTTATTTCTTCCTCACTCCAGACTCTAGCGCATATATACAACAATAACTTGCCCCTTCACCCGCGCTCTGCCAATTCTGGACTCTTGCCTGTCCCCCATTATAAATGGCTCCACCATTGGAGGCCGTGCCTTCAGCAGCCTGGGTCGGAAACTCTGAAATTCTCTCCCTAAACACCGCTGTCTCTCTCTCCTCTTTTAAGATGCTCCTTAAAATCTACCTCTTTGACCAAGCTTTTGGTCACTTGTCCTACTATCACCTTATGTGGCTCAGTGCCAAAGTTTGCTTGATAATCGCTCCTCTGAAGTGCCTTAGGATGTTTTACCACATTAAAGACACTGACGAAATACAAGTTGATATTGTTGTTCAACATGGAAAAATATCCCAAGGCACTTATCAAATCAAATGACATTTTGAAATGTTCCTCTGGACTCGAACTTTACCAACATGTACAACTCAAACAACAACCAGCTCCTTATCAAGAACCAGGTTTCATGAACTTATTCTCTCCCTCACCAGCATTCAGCTTCATCTGTAGGCAATAAAACATGCTGTAAACCCCGCCATTTGCTCGGTGGTCCTTCACACGCCAACGGCCCTTTGCCAGGCCGTGAATTCTCGGGGGATTTGCTCTGGGATATCTCGGATGGCTGGTAAGAAGTGCTCAGTAATTGAAGGGTTAGGCAAATTACACCAGCAATCAGATCTATCCAAGAGAAACAGATCCTTTAAACAGTAATAATCCCAACGGACCAAACTCCTCTCCATTCGTTCCAAATTATAAAGTCCCATTCATCCAAAAAGGACTTTATCCAACAAGGTTGATTCAAGGGGAATCATCTTCATGAAAACCTTTTCTGGGGGTGAGGGGTGAGGGGTGAGGGAGAGCGGGAGGGTCAGAGTGCTGGGGGTGAGGGGTGAGGGGTGAGGGGTGAGGGAGAGCGGGAGGGTCAGAGTGCTGGGGGTGAGGGGTGAGGGGTGAGGGGTGAGGGAGAGCGGGAGGGTCAGGGTCCTGGGGGTGAAGGAGAGCGGGAGGGTCAGGGTCCTGGGGGTGAGGGGTGAGGGGTGAGGGAGAGTCAGGGTTCTGGGGGTGAGGGGTGAGGGAGAGCGGGAGGGTCAGGGCGCTGGGGGTGAGGGGTGAGGGGTCAGGGGTGAGGGAGGGTCAGGGTGCTGGGGGTGAGGGAGAGCGGGAGGGTCAGGGCGCTGGGGGTGAGGGGTGAGGGTTGGGGGAGAGCGGGAGGGTCAGGGCGCTGGGGGTGAGGGGTGAGGGGTGAGGGATGAGGGAGGGTCAGGGTGCTGGGGGTGAGGGAGAGCGGGAGGGTCAGGGCGCTGGGGGTGAGGGGTGAGGGGTCAGGGGTGAGGGAGGGTCAGGGTGCTGGGGGTGAGGGAGAGCGGGAGGGTCAGGGCGCTGGGGGTGAGGGGTGAGGGTTGGGGGAGAGCGGGAGGGTCAGGGCGCTGGGGGTGAGGGGTGAGGGGTGAGGGATGAGGGAGGGTCAGGGTGCTGGGGGTGAGGGGTGAGGGGTGAGGGAGGGTCAGGGTGCTGGACCTCCTTTCAGCTCGAGATTCTACTTTTGACTGCAGTGCAACTGACATGACTCAAGTCCCCTCTATTGGCTGTGAGGTTCCTATGGAAGATTAGTTTGGGCAAGATAAATGTAATATTGCGTGAGCTTACAGCCTATCATTTTCAGTGACAATTGGTAAATTATACTCTTCATCAAAGCAGCACCAAGGATATTTGTGGAAAATGGAAAAATGCCATACTGCCACAGTAAGGTCTGTTCCCCAAAATCTGGATAGGCATCTAACCCGTGCTGTACCTGCCCTGGGAGTGTTTGATGGGACAGTGTAGAGGGAGCTTTACTCTGTATCTAACCCCCTGTACCTGCCCTGGGAGTGTTTGATGGGACAGTGTAGAGGGAGCTTTCCTCTGTATCTAACCCAGTGCTGTACCTGCCCTGGGAGTGTTTGATGGGACAGTGTAGAGGGAGCTTTCCTCTGTATTTAACCCCCTGTACCTGCCCTGGGAGTGTTTGATGGGACAGTGTAGAGGGAGCTTTACTCTGGTCAGTGTCTCACTGCTGTTTGTGGGATCTTGCTCTGCTCAAATTGGCTGCTGTGTTTCCTACATTACAAAAGTGACTACACTGGAAAAGTATTTGATTGGCTGTGAAGTGCTAGGGATGTCCTGAGGTTGTGAAAACACTGTAGAAATGGAAGGCTTCCACTGTTGAGGGGATCTCATTGAAATAAATAAGATTCTGAGGGGGCTCGACGGGGTAGATGCAGAGATGATGTTTTCCTTCGTGGGGTAATCTAGAACTAGGGGGCATAGTTTCAGAATAAGGGGTCGCCCATTTAAGCCAGAGATTAGGAGGAATTTCTTCTCTGAGGGTTGTATATCTGTGGAATTCGCTGCCCCAGAGAGCTGTGGAGGCTGGGACATTGAATACATTTAAGGTGGAGATAGACAGATTTTTGAACGCTAAGGGAATAAGGGGCTATGGAAAACGGGCAGGGAAGTGGAGCTGAGTCCATGATCTTATTGAATGGCGGAGCAGGCTCGAGGGGCCGAATGGCTGACTCCTGCTCCTATTTCTTATATTGCACAATCCAGGGTGTGATTGTGACAATGACTTTGTGAATTCGGTAAATGTGTGCAAGTGACGGAGGGACACTCATGTGTGACAATGTTAATTTATCACGTGAAAAATGTCGAAATCCCATGGCTGGATAATTTATTGCTAAATCCGATGTAAAGAGAGGATCTTCCAACCGAGACTGGGGTAATGAGGCCGACCGAATACAAGCTGGTCCAACAGCCCTCCAATCCGTCACCTTACGACCAATCACGGCCTTCCAATGTTCATTTATACGCAACTGATTTAGCAGCAACAATTGGAGCAGAGTTTCTCAACAACACACCGGCCTTTTTTAAAACTCATTCACGGGATGTGCCCATCCCTAATTGCCCTCGAGAAGGTGGAGGTGAGCTGCCGTCACCGTTACTGACACTGGCTTTTGGTTCCAGATTTATTTAGTTAACTGAATTTAAATTCCCCAGCTGCCGTGCTGGGATTTACTTCCCAGGTTGTCTCCCCATCTCCCATGAAGAATGTTACCGAGGCTCCCAGGGTTAACATGAGACCAGGTTGCATAGACTGGGCTTGTATTCCCTCGTGTTTAGAGGATTAAGGGGTGATCTAATTGAGGCGTTTAAGACAATTAAAGCATTCGAGAGGGTCGATAGAGAGAAACTATTCCCTCTGGAGAGAGAGTCCAGAACAAGGGGACAGAACCTTAACGTTAAAGCCCAGCCGTTCAGGGTGATGTCAGGGAGCACTTCATCACACAAAGGGCCGTGGGAATCGGGAACTCTCTCCCTCCAAAAGCTATTGAGACGGGAGGTCGGAGGGTGTCAATTGAACAATTTAAAACGGAGACTGATAGATTTTTGTTACGAAAGGGTATTAAAGGTTACGGAACCAAGGCAGGTAGGTGGAGTTCAGGTACAGATCAGCCCTGATCTAATGGAATAGTGTAACAGGCTCGAGGGGCTGAATGGCCTCCTCCTGTTCCTGTTTTTAACAGGCTCATGGAGCTGAATGGCTTCCTCCTGTTCCTGTGTAATGGGCTCGAGGGGCTGAATGGGCATCCTCCTGTTCCTGTGTAACAAGCTCGAGGGGCTGAATGGCCTCCTCCTGTTCCTGTGTAACAGGCTCGAGGGGCTGAATGGCCTCCCCCTGTTCTTGTGTAACAGGCTCGAGGGGCTGAATGGCCTCCTCCTGTTCCTGTGTAACAGGCTCGAGGGGCTGAATGGGCCTCCTCCTGTTCCTGTGTAACAGGCTTGAGGGGCTGAATGGCCTCCTCCTGTTCCTGTGTAACAGGCTCGAGGGGCTCTTTGGCCTCCTCCTGTTTCTACTTAACATAAAGGAGTTGCCTTTTGCTGTGCGATGGTTCCATGGAGCATTGCTACTCTACCTCAACATACTGCATGCAAGCCCAGATAAACTGATATCAGCGGACGAGTGATGCAGTCAAACCCAATCCTGCCCTAAGCCAGACACCAACACACGTGCCCAGCCATCGGGCAGCAACTTGACTCATTCACAGCTCGGGGAGCAGGGAGGCTGAGCTCACTGTCGCATCGCCACCTCGGCCGGCCGGCTACCCTGGCACAGTTTGCCAAACCCTGGCACAGTTTGCCAAAACCCAACCCAGACCTGTGAATATAACAGCAGGGACGCACCGGAGAGGGGGGGGGGGGGAGAATGAGAGGGATGGGGGGGGCGAGAGAGGGGGAAGGCGGGGAAGGGGAAGGATGTTACTGAATGTGCACTTACTTCATTGATTGCTTCTTCCAAGGCCAGCAGCCAATAGAAATGTACTGCCACCACTTGCACCAGGAGCAGGCGGAGTGTGGTTTCACCGGGCCAGCATGGTCCCATCACCGGGGCAGCATGGTCCCATCACCGGGGCAGCATGGACCCATCACCGGGGCAGCATGGCCCCATCACCGGGGCAGCATGGTCCCATCACCGGGCCAGCATGGTCCCATCACCGGGCCAGCATGGTCCCATCACCGGGGCAGCATGGACCCATCACCGGGGCAGCATGGCCCCATCACCGGGGCAGCATGGTCCCATCACCGGGGCAGCATGGTCCCATCACCGGGGCAGCATGGTCCCATCACCGGGGCAGCATGGTCCCATCACCGGGGCAGCATGGTCCCATCACCGGGGCAGCATGGTCCCATCACCGGGGCAGCATGGTCCCATCACCGGGGCAGCATGGCCCCATCACCGGGGCAGCATGGGCCCATCACCGGGGCAGCATGATCCCATCACCGGGGCAGCATGATCCCATCACCGGGGCAGCATGATCCCATCACCGGGGCAGCATGATCCCATCACCGGGGCAGCATGATCCCATCACCGGGCCAGCATGGTCCCATCACCGGGCCAGCATGGTCCCATCACCGGGGCAGCATGGTCCCATCACCGGGCCAGCATGGTCCCATCACCGGGGCAGCATGGTCCCATCACCGGGGCAGCATGGTCCCATCACACCATAGGCTGCAGGATTAGGGGGTGGGAGGGGAGGGGGGGATTAATTGAGGGCAGTAAATCTGGATCACAGAAACCTCAATACCGCACGGATATTTCCCTACGGTGCATGCCACCGTCCCAGGGCGGTGTGGGATTTTAATCTCCCCTGGCAGCTCCAGCCACAGGGACACTCCGCAATAACCGAGATCAGTTCTGGGGGCGTGCAGACTGTTTCAATTTTCAGCTGACATTTAAAAGGAATTACATTTTCTGGAGTTCTCTGTGCAAACACGCTCACACACCATCCTATCAACGTGTCATCGACACTGATTGCTCTGGCCTCCAACTGCTCTGACCCATCACACCAATCACATCCGCCTGTTCCACCTTCCCCTCATAAAAACTGTTCTGTAAACACTCAAGCAGAACGGAAAGGTCAGTACAACAATGTCTGAAACATTAATATTGGGATCATTGCTCCAACCTGTGGCAATAATGACCCAACACCTCAGGAGCGTGTTTAGCAATGGTGAAGGACCATTAGGCCCAATAAACCTGTCCTTTATACACAGACCAACCCCAAGCACCTCCCCCCAGTGCAGTACTGAGGGATTCCCGCACTGTCAGAGGGGCAGTACTGAGGGAGTGCCGCACTGTCGGAGGGGCAGTACTGAGGGAGCGCCGCACTGTCGGAGGGGCAGTACTGAGGGAGTGCCGCACTGTCAGAGAGGCAGTACTGAGGGAGCGCCGCACTGTCGGAGGGGCGGTACTGAGGGATTCCCGCACTGTCAGAGGGGCAGTGCTGAGGGAGCGCCGCACTGTCGGAGGGGCAGTACTGAGGGAGTGCCGCACTGTCGGAGGGGCAGTACTGAGGGAGCACCGCACTGTCGGAGGGGCAGTACTGAGGGAGCACCGCACTGTCGGAGGGGCAGTACTGAGGGAGCACCGCACTGTCGGAGGGGCAGTACTGAGGGAGCGCCGCACTGTCGGAGGGGCAGTGCTGAGGGAGCGCCGCACTGTCGGAGGGGCAGTACTGAGGGAGTGCCGTACTGTCGGAGGGGCAGTGCTGAAGGAGCGCCGCACTGTCGGGGGGGCAGTACTGAGGGAGCACCGCACTGTCGGAGGGGCAGTACTGAGGGAGTGCCGCACTGTCGGAGGGGCAGTACTGAGGGAGCGCCGCACTGTCGGAGGGGCAGTACTGAGGGAGTGCCGCACTGTTGGAGGGGCAGTACTGAGGGAGTGCCGCACTGTCGGAGGGGCAGTACTGAGGGAGTGCCGCACTGTTGGAGGGGCAGTACTGAGGGAGTGCCGCACTGTCGGAGGGGCAGTACTGAGGGAGCGCCGCACTGTCGGAGGGGCAGTACTGAGGGAGAGCCGCACTGTCGGAGGGGCAGTACTGAGGGAGTGCCGCACTGTCGGAGGGGCAGTACTGAGGGAGCGCCGCACTGTCGGAGGGGCAGTACTGAGGGAGTGCCGCACTGTCGGAGGGGCAGTACTGAGGGAGTGCCGCACTGTCGGAGGGGCAGTACTGAGGGAGCGCCGCACTGTCAGAGGGGCAGTACTGAGGGAGTGCCGCACTGTCGGAGGGGCAGTACTGAGGGAGTGCCGCACTGTCGGAGGGGCAGTACTGAGGGAGTGCCGCACTGTCGGAGGGGCAGTACTGAGGGAGTGCCGCACTGTCGGAGGGGACTGCTGAACTCATTTCACGCTGAACCCTTCTCGCCAACAGATTGCGGAGACTTTCACCCCATCAGCCAGGGTGTTGTGAACTGTTGTGACATTTATTCCTTGCGAGCTGGTGGTGTGTGTGGGAATGATGCGTGAATTAGTGTGCACCCTGCTGTACCATCGTATGATCGGTGTATCCTGAGCAGGATCTGCTGCTCTCCGACCGGGAACGATTCACTTCACCCAGCCACGAGCGCCAACAATTACCGCATCATTTCCATTCTACTGGCACAATACAAGATAATGAAAGGAATCGCTCAGTCTCGCTCGGTCTGTACCTGCAGATTAATAAGTTCCGAGATAGCCATCAGTCTGTTTCACTGACATTTCCTCACTGATGACTTTTCCACGTCAATATCTCCCTGTCTGCTCAATCACTGATTCTTAACGGGATTTCAGCGCAAGAGCACTCAACCCGGACCCTCACACAGAGCACTAACGTCAGGCCCTCCGACCCGGACCCTCACACAGAGCACTAACATCAGGCCCTCCGACCCGGACCCTCACACAGAGCACTAACGTCAGGCCCTCCGACCCGGACCCTCACACAGAGCACTAACGGCAGGCCCCCTCGAGGGCAATCGCCCCCCCGACCCAGACCATCGACTGCAGGGCCCCCCCGCCCATGGGCAATTGCCCCCAGATGGGTCACTAACGTTTGGCAGCAACAACAACTTGCATTTACATAGCGCCTTTAATGTAGCGAAACGTCCCAAGGCGCTTCACAGGAATGTTATGAGATTGAAAATGTTATACTGAGCTACATAAGTAGAAATTAGGGCAGGTGATCAAAAGCTTGGTCAAAGAGGTCGGTTTTAAGGAGCATCTTGAAGGAGGAGAGAGAGGCGGAGAGGTTTAGGGAGGGAGTTCCGGAGCTTGGGGCCCAGGCAGCTGAAGGCATGGCCGCCGATGGTGAAGCGATTATAATCAGGGGATGCTCAAGAGGGCAGAGTTAGAGGAGCGCAGACATCTCGGGGGTTTGGTGCTGGAGGAGATTACAGAGATAGAGAGGGGCGAGGGCCATGGAGGGATTTGAAAACAAGGATGAGAATTTTGAAATTGAGGCTTTGCTTAACCAGGAGCCAATGTAGGTCAGTGAGCGCAGGGAGTGATGGGTGAGTGGAACTTGGTGCGGGTTAGGACACGGGGGTAGCCGAGTTTTGGATCACCTCTAGTTTACGTAGGGTAGAATGTGGAAGGCCAGCCAGGAGTGTGTGGGAATAGTCAAGTCTAGAGGTAACAAAGGCACGGATGAGGGCTTCAGCAGTGGATGAGCTGAGGCAAGGGCGGAGACGGGCGATGTTATGGAGGTGGAAATAGCAAAATTAGCTGACAGTGGTGTCAATAGGTACCAAAAATTACCAAAATTGGTGGGGGACAGGACAGCAGGGTGGGGGTGTGGGGGTGGGGCAGAGCATGGGGACAGAGTGGAAACAGGGCAGGAGGGCGAGGGTGGTATGGCAGTGGGGTTGGGGTTAGGGTTGGGGTTGGCATTGGCATTGGGGTTAGTTCAGGGCGGAGGATGGGGACAGAAGGAGTTGAGTGCACGGGGAGCAGGAGCTGCGTGTGTTGAGGGACCTCAGTTATGTGGAAAGACTGGCAAAGTGGGACTGTTCTCGGAGCGGAGGAGGAGAAGGGGCGGTGTTCAGAATTATGAGGCGTTTTGATACAGTGGATGGGGAGAATGTGTTTACGCAGCGAGTTGTTGTGATCGAGAACTCGCTGCCTGAAAGGGCGGTGGGAGCAGATTCAGTAGTAACTTTCAAAAATGAAATGGATAAATATATGAACATGAAATGAAAGTGCGGGGCTGTGGGGAAAGAGCGGGGGGGGGGGGGGGGGGGAAGGGGGGGTGGATTGGATCACTCTGTCGAAGAGCCGGCACAGACACGATGGGCCGAATGGACTCCTCCTGTGCCGTAAGATACAAGGTCTAAACCGGGCATTCCTGCTGTAGAGGCCCGTAGCACTCCCACTAATCCACCAACCAATCAGCTGGGCCGATGATTCGGGCCATTCACCCGCAGACCAGATACACCAGGCAGCAGCCTGCAATTGGCCCATCGTTTGTTCACAGTGTCTACTGACACCACTGTGTCAGCCAATAAGTTGGAGGCGGGGGCGGGACTTACGGCAGGACTCACAGCTAACAGTCTATGTACAGTAAAGTCTATTTGCTCAGTAAACAGAGTCTATGTAAACAACACAACACACCAAACAGTCTACAGAATCTATTTACAAAGGGTGCCTGTGAACCACAGCAATCAGAACTTCGGACCCAAACCGCAGCCAAGTCTCCCGATAAACACAGCACTGCTTCTCCCAATAAACACAGCACTGCTTCTCCCGATAAACACAGCACTGCTTCTCCCAATAAACACAGCACTGCTTCTCCCAATAAACACAGCACTGCTTCTCCCAATAAACACAGCACTGCTTCTCCCAATAAACACAGCACTGCTTCTCCCGATAAACACAGCACTGCTTCTCCCAATAAACACAGCACTGCTTCTCCCGATAAACACAGCACTGCTTCTCCCGATAAACACAGCACTGCTTCTCCCGATAAACACAGCACTGCTTCTCCCGATAAACACAGCACTGCTTCTCCCGATAAACACAGCACTGCTTCTCCCAATAAACACAGCACTGCTTCTCCCAATAAACACAGCACTGCTTCTCCCAATAAACACAGCACTGCTTCTCCCGATAAACACAGCACTGCTTCTCCCGATAAACACAGCACTGCTTCTCCCGATAAACACAGCACTGCTTCTCCCAATAAACACAGCACTGCTTCTCCCGATAAACACAGCACTGCTTCTCCCGATAAACACAGCACTGCTTCTCCCGATAAACACAGCACTGCTTCTCCCGATAAACACAGCACTGCTTCTCCCAATAAACACAGCACTGCTTCTCCCGATAAACACAGCACTGCTTCTCCCAATAAACACAGCACTGCTTCTCCCGATAATACTAATTCTGTGGGTAAAATTAATCCCGCTCACTGACAGTGCTGCAGTCTCCGGGCATGACTGACGGGGGAACTCACCCAATCATCTCTACATGCACCCAGTTTTTTTAAATGGAGGTGCAGTTTTCATGATTTGCCACTAGGTGCCGCTAGATACGCCACAAAATGCTTTATCGCACAGGATCGACAAGGCACAGGTCAGGAGTGTGATGGAACACTCTCCACTTGCCTGGATGAGTGCAGCTCCAACAACATTCAAGAAGCTCAACACCATCCAGGACAAAGCAGCCCACTCGATCGGCCCCCCCATCCACCACCTTCAACATTCACTCCCTCCACCAGCGGCGCCCCCTGGCTGCAGTGTGCACCGTCTACAAGATGCACTGCAGCAACTCGCCAAGGCTTCTTCGGCAGCACCTCCCAAACCCGCGACCTCTACCACCTAGAAGGACAAGGGCAGCAGGTGCATGGGAACACCACCACCTCCACGTTCCCCTCCCAGTCACACACCATCCTGACTTGGAAATATATCGGCCATTCCTTCATCGTCGCTGGGTCACAATCCTGGAACTCCCTCCCTAACAGCACTGTGGGAGCACCTTCACCACACGGACTGCAGCGGTTCAAGAAGGCGGCTCACCACCACCTTCTCAAGGGGCAATTAGGGATGGGCAATAAATGCCGGCCTTGCCAACGACGCCCACATTCCAGGAACAAATAAAAAAAAATGTTCCATCTAGAGGTAGAGCGCCCACACTACAACACCTTCTCGTGAGCAGTTTGGGTTTCCTGCACCGTGCAAGTGTGGACAGTGATTTTCCTGCCGTCGGACTGAATCAGCTGCCTCTGGGAGTGGGTTTTGAGTGTAGCTGGAAGATACAGAATGGAGGTGTGCCCGCTTTGTTGGGGAGTAGGTAATGCGGAAGGTTAGACACAGACCTCTGGCCTCCTGGGCTTGGGTTACAGCCCACCCCATTGGAAGGTCGCCTCTCACCGAGGCGGACTGTCAGCTTGGCTCAGTAGCAGCGTCCTCACAGCTCAGTTCAAAGCCCCCACGCCAGAGACTTTGAGCACCTAATTGAAGCTGACACTTCGGTGCAGTACTGAGGGCGTGCTGCACTGTCAGAGGTGGCAGCTTTTGGGCAATACCTTAAACCAGGTGGCTAGAAAAAAAGAATCCCATGCAACTACGCGATGGGCAGGAGCGTTCTCCTGGTATCCTGGCCAACATTCTACCCTCAACCAGCCCCGCCAAAACACCGACTGACAGGTCACTGCTGTCCCGGGGGTCCTGCCAACAAAACAGCGGCTGCCATTCGAGGGATTCATTGGCTGAGCTCTTTGGGGCGTGCGGAGGGATCTGAAAGGTTCTGTGCAAAGAGACTTCTTCTCGTGCCATGGCTGTCGGTTGTATATTGACCGTTCACCTCTAGGGTCTGGGTTCCAACTGCATCTTTTAATGCTCAGAGTCATTAAAGGACAGAAGGAGGCCATTTGGCCTGAGTCCAGTGTAACGGACACATTCTGACCCAAGTGATCAGAAAACTCGAGGGAAATATAGAGAGTGGCAGGACAGTGGAGGCATCCTCAGATAAATCATAAAAGAAAAAGATTTGCATTTATATAGCGCCTTTCACCACCACTGGACGTCCCAAAGCGCTTTACAGCCAATGAAGTACTTTTGGAGTGTAGTCACTGTTGTAATGTGGGAAATGCGGCAACCAATTTACACACAGCAAGCTCCCACACACAGCAATGTGATAATGACCAGATAATCTGTTTTAGTGATGTTAGTTAAGGGATAAATATTGGCCCCAGGACACCGGGGAGAACTCCCCTGCTCCTCTTCAAAATAGTGCCATGGGATCTTTTACATCCACCTGAGGGGGCAGACGGGGCCTCGGTTTAACGTCTCATCTGAAAAACGGCACCTCTGACAGTGCAGTGCTCCCTCAGTGCTGCCCCTCTGACAATGCGGCGCTCCCTCAGTACTGCCCCTCTGACAATGCAACACTACCTCAGTACTGTCCCTCTGACACTGCAGTGCTCCCTCAGTACTGCCCCTCCAACAGTGCAGCACTCCCTCAGCACTGCCCCTCCAACAGTGCAGCACTCCCTCAGTACTGCCCCTCCGACAGTGCAGTGCTCCCTCAGTACCGCCCCTCCAACAGTGCAGCACTCCCTCAGCACTGCCCCTCCGACAGTGCGGCGCTCCCTCAGTACTGCACGGGGAGTGTCAGCCTGGATTTTTGTGCTCAAGTTCCCGGAGTGGGACTTGAACCCACAACATTCTGACCCCAGAGGCGAGTGTGTTGCCCACTGAGCCATGGCTGACACTGTCATCATGTCAATTAACCGCCTACTTTCCTGCCTTCTTCCCCACTCTTTTTAACCTTGATGGTGTCCTGCACTTTGGGCCTTGGTCGGTTGCTTAGGTTACTCAATAATTCCGAGTGTGTGTGTGTCTGTGTTCTACTTCCTCTGGGCATACAATTGCATTTAAATTTGTCTCCGTTCCCAGTTGCTAACCACAGGAGTACGAACCCACAGAGTGGCAGCGCTGCTCGGGGAATGAGGCGATCGCCTGCCTCTCCTCGACGATACAGAGGGTTCAGATACCCAGCCGCCCACCGGAGACCCAGGTAACAAATCATTGACAGGCAGCGGAAGAGATCTTGCAGCACAAAACACGCTCATTAGCATCTAGCCTTCAGCTTCAATTCATCTGCCCATCCCTAATGGTGCACAGACCTCACTCACTCACGTACGCACACACTCACGTACGCACACACTCTCACAGGCACTCACTCACGTACGCACACACTCACACAGGCACTCACTCATGTACGCACACACTCACACAGGCATTCACTCACGTACGCACACACTCTCACGTACGCACACACTCACGTACGCATACTCACACACGTACGCACACTCACTCACACAGGCACTAACACTCACACTCGCACACTCACGCTCGCACACACTCACGTAAGCACACACTCTCATGTACGCACACACACACACGTACGCACAGTGCTGCCAAGGGAGCGAGCTGCATCTATCAGGGTTGATTTTAGATGGAGAGAGAAAAAAATAAGCTGCGAAAGCCAAAATAAAAAAGCAACAATAATTCACGGCAAATGACACATTTCCAGTGCTTTTGTTTTCATCCACCTAATTGTCTTGCCAACCAAATGAAATTACTTGGGACCAGAATGACTGAGAGGCTCGGTGGTTAGGCTGGGTGTCTGCACTGCCAACATTAAAGAACCGCATACATTGCCACTCGAGTTTAATTTCAGCAGATTGAATTATTCATAAATCATCATTATCATCGCCCCCTGCTCCCCAACACAAACCCGAAGGTGATTATACTTCACTGCCTGTGATTTGCCACAGAGCAGGCTGTAACTCGGAGCCACTGCTTCCTACGATGATGTTTGACTCACTGCTGACGAACGGGGTTTATGATTTTGGTGGTAATCCTGGGCTGGCTGCTCAGCTCACCGAGGGAGGTGTCCTTTCTCCGACGGTGTTGCCAGGTGGACGAGCCTACTGACATCTCCATTCTTTTCACAGGAAAGATGTGATTGCACTGGAGAGGGTGCAGAGGAGATTTACCAGGATGTTGCACTAGTGAGGGTACAGAGGAGATTTACCAGGATGTTGCACTAGTGAGGGTGCAGAGGAGATTTACCAGGATGTTGCACTGGAGAGGGTACAGAGGAGATTTACCAGGATGTTGCACTAGTGAGGGTACAGAGGAGATTTACCAGGATGTTGCACTAGTGAGGGTACAGAGGAGATTTACCAGGATGTTGCACTAGTGAGGGTGCAGAGGAGATTTACCAGGATGTTGCACTGGAGAGGGTACAGAGGAGATTTACCAGGATGTTGCACTGGAGAGGGTACAGAGGAGATTTACCAGGATGTTGCACTGGAGAGGGTGCAGAGGAGATTTACCAGGATGTTGCACTAGTGAGGGTACAGAGGAGATTTACCAGGATGTTGCACTAGTGAGGGTGCAGAGGAGATTTACCAGGATGTTGCACTAGTGAGGGTACAGAGGAGATTTACCAGGATGTTGCACTAGTGAGGGTGCAGAGGAGATTTACCAGGATGTTGCACTAGTGAGGGTACAGAGGAGATTTACCAGGATGTTGCACTGGAGAGGGTACAGAGGAGATTTACCAGGATGTTGCACTAGTGAGGGTGCAGAGGAGATTTACCAGGATGTTGCACTGGAGAGGGTACAGAGGAGATTTACCAGGATGTTGCACTGGAGAGGGTACAGAGGAGATTTACCAGGATGTTGCACTGGAGAGGGTACAGAGGAGATTTACCAGGATGTTGAACTGGAGAGGGTGCAGAGGAGATTTACCAGGATGTTGCACTGGAGAGGGTGCAGAGGAGATTTACCAGGATGTTGCACTGGAGAGGGTACAGAAGAGATTTACCAGGATGTTGCACGAGAGAGGGTGCAGAGGAGATTTACCAGGATGTTGCACTGGAGAGGATACAGAGGAGATTTACCAGGATGTTGCACTGGAGAGGGTGCAGAGGAGATTTACCAGGATGTTGCATTGGAGAGGGGAACAGAGGAGATTTACCAGGATGTTGCACTGGAGAGGATACAGAGGAGATTTACCAGGATGTTGCACTAGAGAGGGTACAGAGGAGATTTACCAGGGTGTTGCACTAGTGAGGGTGCAGAGGAGATTTACCAGGATGTTGCACTAGAGAGGGTACAGAGGAGATTTACCAGGATGTTGCACTGGAGAGGGTACAGAAGAGATTTACCAGGATGTTGCACTAGAGAGGGTACAGAGGAGATTTACCAGGATGTTGCACTAGAGAGGGTACAGAGGAGATTTACCAGGATGTTGCACTGGAGAGGGTGCAGAGGAGATTCACCGGGATGTTGCCTGGACTGGAGAATTTTAGCAATGAGGAAAGATTGGATAGGCTGGGGTTGTTATTTTTGGAACAGAGGAGGCTGAGGGGAGACCTTATTGAGGTGTATAAAATTGAGGGGCCTGGATAGAGTGGATAGGACGGACCTGTTTCCCTTAGCAGAGGGGTCAACAACCAGGGGGCATAGATTTAACGTAATTGAGGGGAGGTTAAGAGGGGATTTGAGGGGAAATGTTTTCACCCAGAGGGTGTGGTGGGGATCTGGAACTCACTGCCTGAAAGGGTGGTAGAGGCAGAAACCCTCACCACATTTAAAAAGTACCTGGATGTGCACCTGCAGGGCTACGGACTGAGGGCTGGAAAGTGGGATTGGGCTGGTGTGGACACGATGGGCCGAATGGCCTCCTTCCGTGCTGTAAATTTCTCTGATTCTATGATTCCTGGGTCTGGGCTTAAAAGTAGCACCAAGAAAATAGGCCAACAGATTCTGTGAGTGGACAAAATGGTGACAGATGCGGTTCACTGAGGGCAAGTGTGAGGTCATCCACTTTGGTGCCAAGAATGATAAATCGGAGTACTTTCTTAATGGTGAGAAACTATGGAGGAGCTAAGGGATTTGGGAGTCAAAATACACAAAGTGATAATACGGGCGACGGGAATGTTGGCCTGTACAGGTGGTGCTTCAGTTGTACAGAGCGCTGGTCAGACTTCATCTAGATACTGTGTTCTGTCCTGGGTCCCGGCCCTCCGGAAGGATATATTGGAGGGGTCACCACAGTGATACCATGCTCAGAGGGTTAGATTATGAGGACAGGCTGCAGAAACGCAGCTTGTATTGCCCCAAGTATAGAAACATAGAAAATAGGTGCAGGAGTAGGCCATTCAGCCCTTCGAGCCTACACCACCATTCAATAAGATCATGGCTGATCATTCACCTCAGTACCCCTTTCCTGCTTTCTCCATACCCCTTGATCCCTTTAGCCGTAAGGGCCATATCTAACTCCCTTTTGAATATATCTAATGAACTGGCATCAACAACTTTCTGTGGTAGAGAATTCCACAGGTTCACCACTCTCTGGGTGAAGCAGTTTCTCCTCATCTCGGTCCTAAATGGCTTACCCCTTATCCTTAGACTGTGACCCCTGGTTCTGGACTTCCCCAACATCGGGAACATTCTTTCTGCATCTAACCTGTCCAATCCCGTCAGAATTTTATATGTTTCTATGAGATCCCCTCTCATCCTTCTAAACTCCAGTGAATACAAGCCCAGGTGATCCAGTCTCTCCTCATATGTCAGTCCTGCCGTGCTCAGTGGGTTAGATTACGAGGCTAGGCTGCATAAACGCGGCTTGTATCCCCCGAGTATAGAAGAGTGAGGTGTTTGCGGGGGATTGACAGGTTGATGCTGAGAGGCTGAATCCCCGGGCCGGAGAGTCGAGCGGGCCGGAATTGCTCATCCATAAGTGCCAAGGATTCACCGCCCCATCGGCGCGGAGTGGCCGCCATTTTGAAAAACGCCCTCATGCATTTTCCCGGCGGTGAACGTCTCGGCTCCGCCCGTGTTGCCGCCCCGTCGACCCCTTACCGACACCTTTCCCGGCACCGCGCCCGCCCTTAAAGGGGAGCGCGCACCGCCGCGGCCGCCATTTTATTTTAATTGTCGGCCGACTGCCAGCTGGCAGCCCGGCACCCCCTCTTGGTGGCTCGGCCAAAGCCTTCCCAGGTGGCCCAGTGTTTGCCACCAAAGCGGCTGCAGAGCTCGCAGCGCCCCTCCCCTTTAACTGAAGGTAGGGATGTTGTGACGCATCAATGCGGTGCTGATGACTCGGAGCGACGGCTGCTCCGACCCGCCCACGCTTCCGACTCCAACATCGCTCCAACCAGGAACAAGGAACAAAGCGCTGAAGATCGCTGGGTTCTCCGCCCCGTGCACTGGTGCAACACGTTTTGGGCGGGGGTAATTTCAGCCCCTAGAACCAGGGGTCACAGTCTCAGGATAAGGGCTCGGCCATTCAGGACTGAGATGAGGAGGAATTTCTTCTCTCAGAGGGTGGTGAATCTTTGGAATTCTCTGCCCCAGAGGGCTGTGGAGGCTCAGTCTTTGAGTATATTCAAGGCTGAGATAGATAGAGTTTTGGATATTACGGGAATCGAGGGATATGGGGATCGGGCGGGAAAGTGGAGTTGAGGTCGAAGATCAGCCGTGATCTCATTGAATGGCGGAGCGGGCTCGAGGGGCCGAATGGCCAACTCCTGCTCCTAATTCTTATGTTCTTATGTTTTTGAAATGTTGGAAGGATTCGATAGGGTAGATAGAGAGAGACCATTTCTTCTGGCGGGTAATCAGAACAGGAGGAGGCAATCTTAAAATTAGAGCCAGGCTGTTCATGGGGCAAAATCCGTAAGGAATTTTTTTTCCGCACAACGGGTCGTAGAAATCTGGAACTTTCTCAACAAAAAAGCTGTGGCTGCTGGGGGTCAAAATGGAGCTTTCAAGACTGAGATTGGTCGAATGTAGTTGGGTAAGGGTATCGAGGGACATGGACTGGTTCAGATCAGCCACGATCTGATTGAACAGCAGCCCAGGTGCGAGGGGCTGAATGGCCTCCTCCTGTGTAAGTAACTGCAGATGGAGAGAGGCCTCTGTGGAAACCAGGATTGAGGCTGGGCCGGCCACCCAATGTCAGTGCCCCGGGACACAGCGACTGGGTGTGCTGAGTGTGTGTGTCCCTGACTGTGCACAGAGGGCAATCTGAACAACTGCAATCATCATATCACACACTGGCAGCACAGTTAGCTGGTTAGAACAGGCTGCCCCGACACACTCCTCCCACACTCACCGGCCCGGCAACACCAGCTGCTCATCACCACACCGATAGCGTCGCTCGGCTCAATGATATCCATCCTCTGCAGCACACAGCAGGTGAACAGGAACCGCTCACTCCCATCTGATACTGCACAGCTCCGTGTACACACCCACCACACTCAGCTCCGTGTACGCGCCCACCACACTCAGCGCCGTGTACACGCCCACCACACTCAGCTCCGTGTACACACCCACCACACTCAGCTCCGTGTACACACCCACCACACTCAGCTCCGTGTACACACCCACCACACTCAGTTCCGTGTACACACCCATCACACTCAGCTCCGTGTACACGCCCACCACACTCAGCTCCGTGTACACGCCCACCACACTCAGCGCCGTGTACGCGCCCACCACACTCAGCGCCGTGTACGCGCCCACCACACTCAGCGCCGTGTACGCGCCCACCACACTCAGCGCCGTGTACGCGCCCACCACACTCAGCGCCGTGTACGCGCCCACCACACTCAGCGCCGTGTACGCGCCCACCACACTCAGCGCCGTGTACGCGCCCACCACACTCAGCGCCGTGTACGCGCCCACCACACTCAGCTCCGTGTACACGCCCACCACACTCAGCTCCGTGTACACGCCCACCACACTCAGCGCCGTGTACGCGCCCACCACACTCAGCTCCGTGTACGCGCCCACCACACTCAGCTCCGTGTACGCGCCCACCACACTCAGCTCCGTGTACACGCCCACCACACTCAGCGCCGTGTACGCGCCCACCACACTCAGCTCCGTGTACATACCCACCACACTCAGCTCTGTGTACACATCCACCACACTCAGCTCCATGTACACACCCACCACACTCAGCTCCGTGTACACACCCATCACACTCAGCGCCATGTACACGCCCACCACACTCAGCGCCGTGTACACACCCATCACACTCAGCGCCGTGTACGCGCCCACCCCACTCAGCTCTGTGTACACACCTACTACACTCAGCTCCGTGTACACACCCACCACACTCAGCGCCATGTACACGCCCACCACACTTAGCGCCGTGTACGCGCCCACCACACTCAGCGCCGTGTACGCGCCCACCCCACTCAGCTCCGTGTACGCGCCCACCCCACTCAGCTCCGTGTACGCGCCCACCCCACTCAGCGCCGTGTACACACCCACCACACTCAGCGCTGTGTACACGCCCACCCCACTCAGCTCCGTGTACGCGCCCACCCCACTCAGCTCCGTGTACGCGCCCACCCCACTCAGCTCCGTGTACATGCCCACCACACTGAGAGTGAGAAATTCAACTTGTGCCCAAGGTGGGCACTAGTCCGTGCCGGCACGAGCCAAGGGAGTCATCAGGCGTCATTGAAATGTCACTGCCGATCGGTGGGTGACAAACTGGGCATCCCGTCTATCCTGACCCACCCAGTCCAATCCCTCACTCCCCTCACCCTTTACTATCCCACCCAGTCTAATCCCACTCTCCCGCTCACTCCCTGTACCCTATAAGAGCAGAAGAACATAACAGGAGCAGGAGTCGGCCATCTGGTCCCTCGAGCCTGCTCCACTATTGAATAAAATCAGGGCTGATCTGACCTTGGCCTCAGCTCCACTTTCCTGCCTGTTCCCCATAACCCTCGACTCCCCTGTAGTTCGAAAATCTGTCTGTCTCTGCCTTGAATATAGTCAATGACTCTGGGGTAGAGAATTCCAAAGATTCACGCCCTTCAGAAAAGAAATCCCTCCTCATCCCCAAACCCTTTAATATGTCAGCCAGTCTAACCCAACTCTCTGCTGCCTCGCCCAATTAAAAGCTACTTGCTTTACATTCGGAAACTTTTAGGTTGTTTTTTTAAAGTGGTATGTTTACTTGCCGGAGGTGCTTAGACAGGCTAGAAAATAATTCATTAGACCGTGCAAGGCTGGATTCTCAGCTAACAATGTCCCAGGAGTGTGGCAGTTCCAGATATTAAGGCCAAGCTGTGATTTATGTGGGATGCCCATTTCATACAGCAGATATTGCCTGGAGCAAGAAACTGTGTTGAATAGAAGGGACAGAGAGAGAGATTGCAAGGTCTGATGGGATAGAAAGACCAAATATGTGTCTCTCTCAGGTGGATGTAAAAGGGGGATCAAGGGGTATGGCGAGAAAGCAGGAATGGGGTACTGAAGTTGCATGTTCAGCCATGAACTCATTGAATGGCGGTGCAGGCTCGAAGGGCCGAATGGCCTACTCCTGCACCTATTTTCTATGTTTCTATGTTTCTATCCCATGGCCACTATTTCGAAGAAGAGCAGGGTAGTTATCCACGGTGTCCTGGCCAACATCACTAAAACAGTTTATGAAAGAAAGACAGACTTGCATTTATATAGCACCTTTCTCGACCACTGGACGTCGCAAAGGGCTTCACAGCCAATAAAGTACTTTTGGAGTGCAGTCACTGTTGTAAAGTGGGAAACGCAGCAGCCAATTTGCGCACAGCAAGCTCCCACACACAGCACTGTGATAATAAAACAAAACAGATTATCTGGTCATGTTGATTGAGGGATAAATATTGGCCCCAGGACATTGGCCATTATCTGGTCATTATCACATTGCTGTGTGTGGGAGCTTGCTGTGCGCAATTTCGCTGCCGCGTTTTCCACATTACAACAGTGACTACACGCCAAAAGTACTTCATTGGCTGTAAAGCGCTTTGAGACGTCCAGTGGTTGTGACAGGCGCTGTATAAATGCAAGTCTTTATTTCTTTTCATTGTTGGGCTTCAACTGGTGGCCGGGGTGATCAGACAGTGTGACACAGATCAACGCTGGGTCACCCAACGTCGGCACAGACCCATATCCGACTGGGCATCACCTGTATCAACCAAACCATCGCCTCAACAGGGCCAAGTTTCCAATGGAAGATTCAACAACAACTTGAAATTTTTAACACAATGGAACAGCCCAAGCACTGCCTGCAAAGGGGGAGGGTGGGGGGGGGAGCAGGGCTGGGCAGGGTTAGCGTTAGGGAGGGGCATAAAGACAAATGCTAGAAACAGTCAGCAGGTCGGGCAGCATCAGTGGAGAGAGAGAGAAAGTGAGTGTGAGAGAGTGAGTGTGAGAGAGTGTGAGTGTGAGTGTGTGTGTGAGAGAGTGTGAGTGTGAGTGAGTGTGAGTGTAAGTGTGAGTGAGTGCAAGTGCGAGTGAGAGTGAGAGTGTGAGTGTGAGAGTGTGTGTGTGAGAGAGTGTGAGTGTGAGAGTGTGAGAGTGTGTGAGTGAGAGTGTGTGAGTGAGAGTGTGGGTGTGTGTGAGAGAGTGTGAGTGTGAGTGTGAGTGAGTGCAAGTGCGAGTGAGAGTGAGAGTGTGAGAGAGTGTGAGTGTGAGTGTGTGTGAGAGAGTGTGAGTGTGAGTGTGTGTGAGAGAGTGTGAGTGTGAGTGTGTGTGAGAGAGTGTGAGTGTGAGTGTGTGTGAGAGAGTGTGAGTGTGAGTGTGAGTGAGTGCAAGTGCGAGTGAGAGTGAGAGTGTGAGTGTGAGAGTGTGTGTGTGAGAGAGTGTGTGTGTGAGAGTGTGTGAGTGAGAGTGTGTGTGTGTGAGAGAGTGTGTGAGTGAGAGTGCGTGTGTGTGTGAAAGAGTGTGAGTGTGTGTGTGAGAGTGTGAGAGTGTGTGTGTGTGAGAGAGTGTGAGTGTGAGTGTGAGTGAGTGCAAGTGCGAGTGAGAGTGAGAGTGTGAGTGTGAGAGTGTGTGTGTGAGAGAGTGTGAGTGTGAGAGTGTGTGTGTGTGAGAGTGTGTGAGTGAGAGTGCGTGTGTGTGTGAGAGAGTGAGTGTGTGTGTGAGAGTGTGAGAGTGTGTGTGTGTGTGTGTGAGAGTGTGAGAGTGTGTGTGTGTGTGTGTGTGAGTGAGAGTGTGTGTGTGTGTGTGTGTGAGAGTGTGTGTGTGTGTGAGAGTGTGTGTGTGAGAGTGTGTGTGTGTGTGAGAGTGTGTGAGTGAGAGTGTGTGTGTGTGTGTGTGTGAGAGTGTGTGTGTGTGTGAGAGTGTGAGAGAGTGTGAGAGTGAGTGTGAGAGAGTGAGAGAGTGAGAGTGTGAGTGTGTGAGCGAGTGTTAATGTTTCAGGCCGGTGGACTGTTCTGTCCCTAGCATGTTCTGTTTTTATATTAGATTTCCAGCTTTTGCCGAATTTGTAAAAATAGGGGAACTGGCCAAAGTCATGGCTGAAAAGGTACATTTTCACAGGAGGCTTTTGAAAGGGGGTGGGAAGTTCCTGAGGTTTAGGAAGGGAGTTGGGAAGGGTTGGACCCAGACAGCTGAATGGTTACCATCGAGTGATCAGCACCAATTGTGGGGTTTGGTGGGAAACGGTGTGGAGGGAATACACAGCAGGCCAGAGCTGGATAATTGCATACGTTTCATGCAGTGTGAAAGCAGCACCCCTTCCTTACTGTCAGAGAGTGAAGATTGAAAGCACTTAAGCACAGGCCCTGCACTGCGCTATTGACAGGATAAGTCCTGATTGATTTCCAAGGTACCGGGCGTGGTAATGCCAATACCCATACAATACCTGGGCTTCCACAACCAACACTGCTCGTGTTAATCCTCTCTTTACAGACTGCAGCAACAAACAGATAAAACAATCAATAAGAAGTCAATCTTCAGTGACTTCAACTCTTCAGATGCACTTGTAACTGAAACAACTTTGGAAACGAGTTCGGATCGAGTGAAGCTCATTGGGGGCCCTTGAAGCTGCTGGTACAGTCATCTCATAGTAACCCTTTCCTCCTGCCCACTTTCTCACTTGGCCCAGGAAGTAGTTCAGTCACACCCCGGTCGGTCAGCACTCAATCCTACTCCTCCTGAAGACTCGGACTTGCCCCAGGGTGTGGGTTCCACACGCTCCTCCCACCCTCCAGTAACACACCCCTGGCCGTTCTTCGTGTGGGAGCTTGCTGTGCGCAAATTGGCTGCCGCGTTTCCGACGTTACAACAGCACATACTTCGACAATGTAAAGCACCCGATACGGACACCCACCATCCGTGGGTTCACACCCTCCTCGCCCGAGCCCAGCGTACTGAGGAGCCTCGAAATTCCCCTGGCACACTCCGGAACCCGCGTGGGTTAGTGCCATGTACAACCGTGGCTAACAAGAGAAGTTAAAGACAGTGTTAGATCAAAGGAAGAGGTTTATAATGTTGCCAAAATGAGCAGTAAGCTTGAGGATTGGGAGGTTTTTAGAATTCACCAAAGGAGGACCAAGAAATTGATAAACAAAGGGAAAAGCTGGAAATCTAATAAAAACAGAACATGCTAGGGACAGAACAGGCCACCGGCCTGAAACATTAACACTCACCCATTCAGCCCCTCGCAACTCCTCCACCATTCAATGAGATCCTGGCTGGTCCGTACCTCGACTCCCTTAACATTCCCGCCTTTGTCCCATTACTATCGATAACAAAAATCTATCGATGTCCATCTTGAGAGCTCCAATTGGCCCCCATGCATCCACAGCCTTTTGGAGGAGAGGGGGAGACAGACAGAGAGACAGAGACACAGAGACAGAGAGACAGAGAGATATCCAGATCCAGATTCCCACGGCCCTTTTGTGTGACGAAGTGCTTCCTGACATCACCCCCGGGGCCTGGCTTTAATTTTAAGGTCACGCCCCCTTGTTCTGGACTCGCCCCACCAGAGGAAATAGTTTTTCTCTGTCTACCTATCGAATGCTTTAATTGTTTTAAACACCTCAATTTTTTTTTTAATCGTTACTGGGATGTGGGCGTCGCTGGAAAGACCGGCATTTATTGCCCATCCCCAATTGCCCCTTGAGAAGGTGGTGGTGAGCCGCCTTCTTGAACCGCTGCAGTCCGTGTGGTGAAGGTGCTCCCACAGTGCTGTTAGGGAGGGAGTCCCATCACCCCATCATCTCCTATACTCGAGAATACAAGCCAATATCAGTCTCACACCAGAGGGTACAGTTACCCACAAGGCATCCTTGATTTATTGTTTGATTGGAATTTTCAAAGTGATAGTGTCAGGATACATCACACCAGCCTGATACCGTGTCTAACTAGGGAGAGAGTGCGTAACACTGTCACTATCTCCTTCTCCCACTCAGTCACACACCTCATGTTGATGAGCAAAGCACTGTGCCGATTCTAATAGAAGATTGCAGACAGAAACCACAGGACTTTCTAAGCTGCCTGCTCATTGCTGACTGGAATGATAATTCGCCACAGTAGCTTCAAAGCTTCGTGTTGCTACACTGACAAGAGTACAGCATGGAACTTCATTCTGCTTGTTCGCAATCAGTTCACTACGTTCTGTCACTGAGCTGGGAAAAAGATCCAAGTGCCACTTTCACAGGGAATCGCAGCCATGCACGCTGCAAGGATTCTTGGTTTTTTATTTTCAAAATTCACTCTCAGGATGTGGGCGTCGCTACCAATGCCGGCATTTATTGCCCATGCCCCGTTGCCCCTTGAGAAGGTGGTGGTGAGCCGCCTTCTTGAACCGCTGCAGTCCGTGTGGTGAAGGTGCTCCCACAGTGCTGTTAGGGAGGGAGTTCCTGGATTGTGACCCAGCGACGATGAAGGAACGGCCAATATATTTCCAAGTCAGGATAAGACGGTGTTCCCATCCCCCTGCTGATCTTGTCCTTCTAGGTCGTGGAGCTCTAGAGCTTGGGAGGGGCTATCGAAAAAGCCTTTGTGACTGCAGTGCATCCTGTAGATGGTGCACACTGCAGCCACGGTGCGCCGGTGGTGGAGGGAGTGAATGTTTATGGTGGGGGATGGGGGGCCAATCAAGCGGCTGCTTTGTCCTGGATGGTGTTGAG
The DNA here is from genome assembly GCF_044704955.1 of Pristiophorus japonicus. Taxonomy (NCBI): domain Eukaryota; kingdom Metazoa; phylum Chordata; class Chondrichthyes; family Pristiophoridae; genus Pristiophorus; species Pristiophorus japonicus. The sequence continues at coordinate 64,672,689 of NC_091997.1, forward strand.
CTTCTTGTGTTGTTGGAGCTGCACTCATCCAGGCAAGTGGAGAGTGTTCCATCACACTCCTGACTGGTGCCTTGTCGATGGTGGAAAGGCTTTGGGGAGTTAGGTGAGACACTCGCCGCAGGATACCCAGCCTCTGACCCGCTTTTGTAGTCGCAGTATTCATGTGGCCGGTCCAGTTGAGTTTCTGATCAATGGTGACCCCCAGGATGTTAATGCTGGGAGATTTGGTGATGGTAATGTAATTAAATACCAAAGGGAGGTGATTCGATTCTCTCTTGTTGGAGATGATCATTGTCTGGCACTTGTGTGGTGCGAATGTTACTTGCCACTTATCAGCCCAAGTGTGAATGTTGTCCAGGTCTTGCTGTATGCGGGCACGGACTGCTCCATTATCTGAGGAGTTGTGAATGGAACTGAACACTGTGCAATCATCAGCGATCATCCCCACTTCTCACATTATGATGGAGGGAAGGTCATTCATGAAGATAGTTGGGGCTAGGACACTGCCCTGAGGAACTCCTGCAGCGATGTCCTGGGGCTGAGATGATTGAGCTCCAACAACCATCTTCCTTTGTACCAGACAGAACTCCAGCCGGTGATCTCCATTGACTTCAGTTTTACTAGGTGCCAGTCACAGTCAAATACTGCCTTGGCTCTCAGCACCTCACCTCTGGAATTCAGCTCCCTGTCCATGCTTGGACCAAGGCTGGAATGAGGTCTAGAGCCGAGTGGACCTGGCGAAGGTCTCTGCTTCAATCACCAACTCCAGTAGTGCGTATCCCCCTCTGTAAAAGGTTTCTCCTGCTCTCGGTCCCAAATCTCTAACACTGAGTCTTGTTACCCAAGATAAGGACTCATGGGATTGGGGGTAATATATTCGCATGCATTGGGGATTGGTTAACGGACAGGAAACAGAGAGTCGGAATAAGCGGGTCATTTTCAGGTTGGCAGGCTGTAACTAGCGGGGTACAAGGATCAGTGTTGGGGCCTCAGCTATTTACAATCTACATTTATGACTGAGATGAAGGGACCGAGTGTAATGTATTCACGTTTGCTGACAATACAAAGCTAGGTGGGAAAGTAATTTGTGAGGAGGGCACAAAGAGCCTGCAAAGAGTTATAGGCAGGTTAAGTGAGTGGGCAGTAAGGTGGCAGATGCAGTATAACATGGGGAAATGTGAGATTATTCACTTTGGTAGGAAGAATAGAAATAGATTTTTTTTTTAATTAATGGTGAGAAACTTTTAAATGTTGGTGTTGAAAGATTTGGGCTTCCTTGTATGGGAAACACAGAAAGCCAGCATGCAGGTACCACAAGCAATAAGGAAGGCCATTGACATTTTGTCCTCTGTTGCTAGAGGGTTGGAGTATAAGAGTAAGTAAGTCCTTTCTACAATTGTACAGGGCTCTGGCGAGACCACACCTGGAGTACTGTGCACAGTTTTGGTCTCCTTATCTGAGAAAGGATTTAGAGGCGGTGCAACGAAGGTTCACTAGATTAATCCCTGGGATGACAGGGTTGTCCTATGAGGAGAGATTGAGCAGACTGAGGTGTGATCTCATTGAAACATACGATTCTGAGGGAGCTTGAGAGAGTAGATGCAGGGAGGATGTTTCCCCCTGGCTGGGGAGTCTAGAACCAGGGGTCACAGTCTCAGGATAAGGGGTCGGCCATTTAGAACTCAGATGAGGAGGAATTTCTTCACTCAGAGGGTGGTGAATCTTTGGAATTCTCTGCCCCAGAGGGCTGTGGAGGCTCAGTCGCTGAGTATATTCAAGACGGAGATCGAGAGAGTTTTGGACACGAATGGAATCAAGGGATAAGGGGACAGTGCAGGAAAGTGTAGTTGAGGTCGAAGATTAGCCGTGATCTTATTGAACGGCAGAGCAGCCTCGAAGGGCCGAATGGCCGACTCTTGCTCCTAATTCTTATGTTCATATCTATGTTCCCTTGCACTAGTCCCTTCAATAGCTGGAGACATCCACACTTTCATAATTATAACCACGTCTATCGAATCACCCCTTAATCTCATCTGTTCCAACAAACTCGCCAAACGTTTCTAGTCTTCCTTTGTATTTGTAATTGCTCACACAAGGGTCTACGCCGTGAATCTGCGTCGTATTCTCCATTGCCTCAATCCTCCCGATATAGTGGTGCCCAAAACTGCTCACAATACTAACACTGTAACCATACAGGCTTTATATAGATTCAGCATTGCATCTCTACCTCCCCAAAACACCCAGCATTCCACTCGCCACGTTAATGGCTTCACCGCTTGAGGGGTTGTTTTAAATGTCGTGTGAACCCGAATCCCTCTGATGCTCCAAATCTCACAGCGTACCCCCCACCACCGTGTACCCCACATCTCACAGCATACCCCATCACACAGCGTACCCCATCACACAGCGTACCCCATCTCACAGCGTACCCCATCACACAGCGTACCCCATCACACAGCGTACCCCATCACACAGCATACCCCACCACCGTGTACCCCACATCTCACAGCATACCCCATCACACAGCGTACCCCATCACACAGCGTACCCCATCACACAGCGTACCCCATCACACAGCGTACCCCATCTCACAGCGTACCCCATCACACAGCGTACCCCATCTCACAGCGTACCCCATCTCACAGCGTACCCCATCACACAGCGTACCCCATCACACAGCGTACCCCATCTCACAGCGTACCCCATCACACAGCGTACCCCATCACACAGCGTACCCCATCACACAGCATACCCCATCACACAGCGTACCCCATCTCACAGCGTACCCCATCACACAGCGTACCCCATCACACAGCGTACCCCATCTCACAGCGTACCCCATCACACAGCGTACCCCATCTCACAGCGTACCCCATCTCACAGCGTACCCCATCACACAGCGTACCCCATCTCACAGCGTACCCCATCACACAGCGTACCCCATCTCACAGCGTACCCCATCTCACAGCGTACCCCATCACACAGCGTACCCCATCACACAGCGTACCCCATCACACAGCATACCCCATCACACAGCGTACCCCATCTCACAGCGTACCCCATCTCACAGCGTACCCCATCTCACAGCGTACCCCATCTCACAGCGTACCCCATCTCACAGCGTACCCCATCACACAGCGTACCCCATCTCACAGCGTACCCCATCACACAGCGTACCCCATCACACAGCGTACCCTGCCATCTCACAGCGTACCCCATCTCACAGCGTACCCTGCCATCTCACAGCGTACCCCATCTCACAGCGTACCCTGCCATCTCACAGCGTACCCCATCTCACAGCGTACCCTGCCATCTCACAGCGTACCCCATCACACAGCGTACCCCATCACACAGCGTACCCCATCTCACAGCGTACCCCATCTCACAGCGTACCCCATCAGACAGCGTACCCCCCCCCCACCTTTATTACTTTTATATTTTCTAACCAAACTCCAACCTTCTGCCACTTTCTTACCCATTCCACCAACATATCATCTTTTACAAAAGCAAGATACTGCGGATGCTGGAATCAGGAATAAAGAGTTCTGACGAAGGGTCAGCGACCCGAAATGTTAACTCTGCTTCCTCTCCACAGATGCTGCCTGACCTGCCAGTATAATCTTTCGGTCTTCAGAATTATTTATCCTGCCTCCTATTTTCACACTGTCTGCAAATTTGGGACACTGTTACCTCTAGCCCTACATCCAAATTGTTGATGTACTCAGTGATCCCAGGGCAGAACTCTCGGGGACACCACGACCCATTTCCAAACCCTCGGAGAGTCTGCCCCCATCTCCTCCTCTCTGTTCCCTCCCCTCTAACCAGTTTTTAAATCCAATTTGTTACCCATCTGATAATTCCATGTCCCTTAACTCTTCTCCAATTGTCTCCTTGTCAAAGTCCCTGTACACTGCATCCACTGCATTTGCCCCATCCACCATATCGGTCACCTCCTCAGAGAACTCCAAGTTTGCCGGACACAAATTTCCCTTTCTGAAACTCATGTCGGCTGCTTCTAATTATTTCCTCTTCATCCAGATCTATCTTTAATTAAAGATTCTACGGATGTTAAATAACTGTCTTGTAATTACCCAGTTTAGCTCAGTCCCCGTGTTTGAGAATGGATTTAATTTGGATGTGTGTCAGAGGGATGGATAGTTTCCAATCAAACCATGCGACTTCCCCAATGTGTCACCAGTAACCAATATGCATTACAAACAGAATTAAACAACCACCTTTCAAAGGATTTGATTTTTTTTTAAGAAGGGATAGAAAGACTCCCTCCTTAAAGGGGGTTCCGATGGAGAGAGTGGTTAGATTAACAAAGGCTAAATTGGAGTGTGAGCAATCCCACCATTAGGCCCACAGTTCAGCATAAAGTTACAGTGTGGGCTAGATTGTCGGTCTTCTGCCGCCCATTAGCACCCGGGAGGGGCAGCAATAGTGACAGGCGGCCAGCTCCCAGCACCCCGCTGGGGTGTTCGGGGCCGGTTTTGACAGGGTTACGGCCCGGGAGAGGCGAGCCGCTCGGTTGTGATACCAGTTCAATCTTTGGCTGCCTGATCCTTCGCGCTCTGTCGAGTGAGGTAAGACATGTCGACCTTGGGTAAGTGTGATTGTTTTTTGGGGGGGGGGGGGGGGATTTGCGATTTATGTTGTGGTGGCGGGAGTTATTTATTGGGAATGTTTTGGGGGGGGGGGGGGGGGTTTCAGTTTTTTCCCCCCAGGTCTCTCTCGGAGCGCTCCGAGACCGCGATTAGCTCGCGATTTTCGTTTGCTCAGCCGGCCTAGTGCCCTAACGGAGGTGGAGTAACCACGGGATGGATGGAGCCCCCAAATAAATGTAGGGAAAAAATATAAGGTCTCCCAAATAGGCTGAATAGAATCGACAATAAGAGAGGGAGAGGAACCACCTTTTTTATTTCACACATTGAGAGAAATTTACATATATGTATAGGAATCTAGTATTGCAATGTTACCAGAAGCAGAATATATATCTACCTGATACAGAATATCTGCTTTCATTGTTGAATGTCCCGGCCTACGTTTTCAGAATCAGAATCATACACAGAATGTAATGAACATGAACAAAGCTAACTAGCGGCTCATGGGGATCAGTTTGCCCCCGGCCCATCAGGCCCTGACTCGGACCCTGGCAACACCTCCCTTAGCGCTCCGCCCCACACTCAGGGCCCAGCTGACGAATTTTGCTGAATGAGGCGCAAACTGTTCCCGGGTGCAAACTTTACCGCCCCACCGCCATTACCGCCCAGAAATCAGTAGAACCAAAGATCCAGCCCACAATGTTTGGATAGTAATATTAAGAGTAATTTAAGTCTGATTCATTGAATTCTTGCTATTGAAGGATTGCAGCGAAGGTTCACCAGACTGATTCCCGGGATGGCAGGACTGACATACAAAGAAAGATTGTATCGACTCGGCTTATATTCACTGGAATTTAGAAGAATGAGAGGGGATCTCATAGAAACATAGAAAATTCTGACGGAACGGGACAGGTTAGATGCAGGAAGAGTATTCCTGATGTTGAGGAAGTCCAGAACCAGGGGTCACAGTCTAAGGATAAGAGGTAAGCCACTTAGGACCGAGATGAGGAGAAACTTCTTCACTCAGAGAATTGTGAACCTGTGGAATTCTCTACCGCAGAGAGTAGTTGAGGCCAGTTCATTAGATATATTCAAGAGGGAGTTAGATATGGCCCTTATGGCTAAAGGGATCAAGGGGTATGGAGGGAAAGCAGGAATGAGATACTGAAGTTGCATGATCAGCCATGATCATATTGAACGGTGGTGCAGGCTCGAAGGGCCGAATGGCCTACTCCTGCACCTATTTTCTATGTTTCATTCTTTACATTTGTGTATTTAACAAATCCAAACATAACATTTCCGATTTCCAAAGTAATCCTCTAAACTGGCAAATGAACTACACTCAGTGTGGGGGGAGGGGGGGTGCATTGTCGGAGGAAGGAGGAGGCCACATACTGCTTGGACAAGAAGTATCTCGATGGGGAGGAGGGACTGAGGATCTGGGGGAACAGGTACACAGATCACTAAATGTAGTGACACAAGTCAATCAGACCATTAAACCAAGCACTAGGGTTCATCTCTGGTGGTTTTAGGGTTCATCTCTGGTGGTTTTAGGGTTCATCTCTGGTGGTTTTAGGGTTCATCTCTGGTGGTTTTAGGGTTCATCTCTGGTGGTTTAGGGTTCATATCTGGTGGTTTAGGGTTCATCTCTGGCGGTTTTAGGGTTCATCTCTGGTGGTTTTAGGGTTCCTCTCTGGTGGTTTAGGGTTCATCTCTGGTGGTTTTAGGGTTCATCTCTGGTGGTTTTAGGGTTCATCTCTGGTGGTTTTAGGGTTCATCTCTGGTGGTTTTAGGGTTCATCTCTGGTGGTTTTAGGGTTCATCTCTGGTGGTTTAGGATTGGAAAACAGAGAAATGACGTTAACCTTGAGTAGGACCTTGGTTAGACCACACGTGGAGCACCTTGCACAGTTCTGGTCTCCGTATTACACAAAGGATATAGAGGCACTGGAGAATTGCAAAAAAGATTTACAAGGATGGTACGAGAACTGAGAGGTTCTAACTAACAGGAAAGAGAAGGGGGAGAGGTGACCTGATCGAGGGCTTTGAGATTATGAAGGGATTCGATGCAGTAGACAGATGTTTCCACTTGTGGGGGAGACCTGAACTAGGGATTCTAACTATGATTGTCATTAATAAACCCAATGGGGAATTCAGGAGAAACTTCTTTGCCCAGAGAGAGATGAGAATGTGGAACTCACTGCCACAGGGAGGGATCGAGGCGAATAGTATCAATGCACTTAAAGGGAAGCTGGATAAACACATAGAGAAAGGAATAGGAGATGGTGATAGGGCGATGATGAGGAGTGGGAGGAGCCTCGTGTGGAGCATAAACCCCGGCACAGGTTGGGTCAAGTGGCCTGTTTCCATCCTGTAAATACTAAAAAGAAAAAAGACTAACATTTATATAGCGCCTTTCATGACGAACGAACGTCCCAAAGTGCTTTACAGCCAATGAAGTACTTTTGGAGTGTAGTCACTGTTGTAATGTAGGAAACGCAGCAGCCAATTTGTGCACAGCAAGCTCCCACACACAGCAATATGATAATGACCAGATCATTTTTTTTAATGAGGTAGATTGAGAGATAAATATTGGCCCAGGACACGGGGAGAACTCCCCCTGCTGCTCTTCAAAATAGTGCCCTGGGATCTTTTACATCCAACTGAGAGAGCAGACAGAGCCTCGATTTAACATCTGATCCGAAAGACAGCCCCTCCGACAGTGCGCGCTCCCTCAGCCTTGCCCCTCTGACAGTGCGGCGCTCCCTCAGCACTGCCCCTCCGACAGTGCAGCACTCCCTCAGTACCGCCCCTCCGACCGTGCGGCACTCCCTCAGCACTGCCCCTCCGACAGTGCGGCACTCCCTCAGTACTGCCCCTCCGACAGTGCGGCGCTCCCTCAGTACTGCCCCTCCGACAGTGCGGCACTCCCTCAGCCCTGCCCCTCTGACAGTGCGGCGCTCCCTCAGTACTGCCCCTCCGACAGTGCGGCACTCCCTCAGCACTGCCCCTCCGACAGTGCGGCGCTCCCTCAGTACTGCCCCTCCGACAGTGCGGCACTCCCTCAGCACTGCCCCTCCGACAGTGCGGCACTCCCTCAGCACTGCCCCTCCGACAGTGCGGCACTCCCTCAGCCCTGCCCCTCCGACAGTGCGGCACTCCCTCAGCACTGCCCCTCCGACAGTGCGGCGCTCCCTCAGCCCTGCCCCTCCGACAGTGCGGCGCTCCCTCAGCCCTGCCCCTCCGACAGTGCGGCACTCCCTCAGCCCTGCCCTGGGAGTGTCAGCCCGGATTTTTATGCACAAGTCTCTGACGTGGGCCTTGAACCCACAATCTTCAGACTACGAGGCGAGGGTGCTTTCAGTGGGCCACGGCTGACACTGCAATGGAACACTATTTCGTCCATGTGATTTAATCACACTTGGATTGAAAGAGGAACCTGAGGATAGGTGAGTCAGGAATTACCACAACGACCACCCCTCAGATGACATTAACGGCCCAGTGCCATTTTCCCGTCACTGGTCCGACTTCTACCTCTCTTCAACAATGAAATGTGTTCGGGGAGTGAAATCCAAGTTCCCAGGAGGTACGAGCTGACTGCAGAAAACCTTCCTTAACTTGACCCGATATTGGTCTCATTCAAGAAGCCAGGAGAGCTTGGTGTGTGCCGTCAAGGAGAGCTCCTCGGAGATTGGGGCTTGAATATTATCCTGGTGCAGAGGAAGCAATGTTTCTCGCAGTCACTGGATGACAAATGTTGGGGAGGGAGAAGAACAGTGCCCCACTGCCATCTCTCATCTTATTGGGCAGAAAGTTCCTTCATTCTCGGGAGGGTGAAGCTCTGTGGTGATGCACCACATGGTCAAATATCCTGACTACGGCAACAAGCCGGAGGGACTGGGCTGTGGGGAGGTGGTGCAGTGCCACCCCTGGGGAAGGGGAAGGGGCTGGTTACAAAAAGCAGAATCGAGATGGTGCCATAGAGGCTGAGGGAAGGCGACAGGTAGAGAGGAGAGAGACAGATTGGCTGCTCATTACTGAACACATGATTCTATATTCAACAGCAACCTGTATTTATATAGCGCCTTTAACGCAGTGAAACGTCCCAAGGTGCTTCACAGGAGTATTATACGATAAGAATTTGACACCAAGCCGCATAAGGTGAAATTAGGGCAGGTGATCAAAAGCTCGGTTTTAAGGAGCGTCTTGAAGGAGGAAAGAGAGGTAGAGAGGCGGAGAGGTTTAGGGAGGGAGTTCCAGAGCTTGGGGCCCAGGTAACAGAAGGCATGGCCACCAATGGTGGAGCGATTATAATCAGGGATGGTCAGGAGGGCAGAATTAGAGGAGCGCAGACATCTCGGGGGGTTGTGGGGCTGGAGGAGATTACAGAGATAGGGAGGGGCGAGGGCCATGGAGGGATTTGTAAACAAGGATGAGAATTTTGAAATTGAGGCGTTGCCGGACCGGGAGCCAATGTAGGTCAGCGAGCACAGGGGGTGATGGGGAAGTGGGACTTGGTGCGAGTTAGGACAAGGGGCAGCGAGCACAGGGGGCGATGGGTGAGCGGGACTTGGTGCGAGTTAGGACAGGGGGCAGCGAGCACAGGGGGTGATGGGTGAGCGGGACTTGGTGCGAGTTAGGACACGGGGCAGTGAGCACAGGGGGTGATGGGTGAGCGGGACTCGGTGCGAGTTAGGACACGGGGCAGCGAGCACAGGGGGTGATGGGTGAGCGGGACTGGGTGCGAGTTAGGACAGGGGGCAGCGAGCACAGGGGGTGATGGGTGAGTGGGACTCGGTGTGAGTTAGGACAAGGGGCAGCGAGCACAGGGGGTGATGGGTGAGTGGGACTGGGTGCGAGTTAGGACAGGGGGCAGCGAGCACAGGGGGTGATGGGTGAGCGGGACTCGGTGCAAGTTAGGACAGGGGGCAGCGAGCACAGGGGGTGATGGGTGAGTGGGACTCGGTGCGAGTTAGGACAGGGGGCAGCGAGCACAGGGGGTGATGGGTGAGTGGGACTCGGTGCGAGTTAGGACAAGGGGCAGCGAGCACAGGGGGTGATGGGTGAGTGGGACTCGGTGCGAGTTAGGACACGGGGCAGTGAGCACAGGGGGTGATGGGTGAGTGGGACTCGGTGCGAGTTAGGTCACGGAGCAGCCGAGTTTTGGATCACCCCGAGTTTACGTAGGGTAGAATGTGGGAGGCCGGCCAGGAGTGTGTTGGAATAGTCAAGTCTAGAGGTAACAAAGGCACGGATGAGGGCTTCAGCCGCGGATGAGCTGAGGCAGGGGCAGAGACGGGCGATGTTACGGAGGGGGAAATAGACGGTCTTAGTTATGCTGGAATCCATGAACGATTCGGTATTTTGAATGGAATGCGTTGACATGGGTAATCATACCCGGCTCACACAGGATCACTGGCAATCAGGCAAGGTGCCAGGGGAGAGTGGTACTCAGGGCACTGTACCCAGGCGGAGGCGGGGGCAGTACTCCCGGGGGGCAGAGGAGCAGAAACCTGGAGCAAGTGACACCTGGTACCAGAAGCAGCAAAGGTTGAAGTCACTGATCACGGATTAAAATGGCTAATGAAGTCTCCGTGAGTAAATAAAATTGACATTTTAATAAACTGTTCAATCTAAAAACACGAATTATGATAATTTAATGCAAATTTTGATTTTATGATAATTTCGCACAAATGATGATCATTTTAATAAGTGATGATCTAAATAATGATTAGAGGTGTTTGATTCCAGGAGCAAGTCAGTATTTCTGACTAATGTTTAATGTAATATTACTGATCTCGCTCATCTAGTTCCTGCAGTAAACAGAATTCACAGAATCTTTCGGGAGCTGTGGAAAACAGGAGGTATATCTTGATGCCGATTAGCGCTTTGCAAGAGCTGGAAAAGCACACATTATACTGATGATTGCAATCAGAGTAAAGTAGTTCACCCTTTCAATTAGCATTCCCAGGGCAGGTACAGCACGGGGTTAGATACAGAGTAAAGCTCTCTCTACACTGTCCCATCAAACACTCCCAGGGCAGGTACAGCACGGGTTAGATACAGAGTAAAACTCCTTCTATACTGTCCCATCAAACACTCCCAGGGCAGCTACAGCACGGGGTTAGATACAGAGTAAAGCTCTCTCTACACTGTCCCATCAAACACTCCCAGGGCAGGTACAGCAGGTTAGATACAGAGTAAAGCTCTCTCTACACTGTCCCATCAAACACTCCCAGCGCAGGTACAGCACGGGGTTAGATACAGAGTAAAGCTCCCTCTACACTGTTCCCATCAAACACTCCCAGGGCAGGTACAGCACGGGGTTAGATACAGAGTAAAGCTCCCTCTACACTGTCCCATCAAACACTCCCAGGGCAGGTACATCACGGGGTTAGATACAGAGTAAAGCTCCCTCTACACTGTCCCATCAAACACTCCAAGGGCAGGTACAGCACGGGGTTAGATACAGAGTAAAGCTCCCTCTACACTGTCCCATCAAACACTCCCAGGGCAGGTACAGCACGGGGTTAGATACAGAGTAAAGCTCCCTCTACACTGTTCCCATCAAACACTCCCAGGGCAGGTACAGCACGGGGTTAGATACAGAGTAAAGCTCCCTCTACACTGTCCCATCAAACACTCCCAGGGCAGGTACATCACGGGGTTAGATACAGAGTAAAGCTCCCTCTACACTGTCCCATCAAACACTCCAAGGGCAGGTACAGCACGGGGTTAGATACAGAGTAAAGCTCCCTCTACACTGTCCCATCAAACACTCCCAGGGCAGGTACAGCATGGTGCGAGAGAATGATTAATATGCTACAAACACGGGTTTCAATTCCACCACAGAATCAGCCATTTCCCTGAAACCTGACACACTTTCTTCACACACAAAGGCATTCAGCCTGTGGGTTTAATAAATCAATGTATTCTGTAGGCGAGATTCTAAAATGGAAAAACCGGAATAGAATAATCTGCATTTGAAACTCAAGAACCAGAAGTGACCCGATATAATGATTGTAATCCGTCAGCTTTATCGGCGGCAGAGTGTGGGCGCAGTGAGAGCACCTCACATGAAGACTTGCATTTATATAGCACCTTTCACGACCACTAGACATCACAAAGCACTTTCAACCAATTAAATACTTTTGGAGTGTAGTCACTGTTATAATGTAGGAAACACGGCAGCCAATTTGCGCACAGCAAGCTCCCACAAACAGCAATGTGATAATGACCAGATAACTTGTTTTAGTGATGTTGGTTAAGGGATAAATATTGGCCCCAGGACACCGGGGAGAACTCCCCTGCTCTTCTTTGAAATAGTGCCATGGGATCTTTTACATCCAGCTGAGAGAGCAGACGGGGCCTCGGTTTAACGTCTCATCCGAAAGATGGCACCTCCGACAGTGCAGCACTCCCTCAGCACTGCACTGGGAGTGTCAGCGTAGATCTTTGTGCTCAAGCCCCTGGAGTGGGACTTAAACCCACAACCTTGTGACTCAGAGGCGAGGGTACTGCCCACTGAGCCACGGCTGACAGCACACATACCACACACACAGGCTATGAGTGCTCGGGCTGCTGTCTCACTCCGGTGGGTTAATGTTGGTATGAGATGTACACTGTCTGACCCAGGCCAATTTTACTGGCTCGGACACTGTCGGGATAGGGACAGTGTAGCCACAGTGACTCTCCATGGCTCCAGGTGATTAATCCTTCCCTCACGTCTCATCGCCAACCTCTCTCTCCACTTGCCAACCTTTCCGGTCTCTCTTCATTTGCTCCAGGCTGTCCCACACAATCTCCCGCTTCCCTGTATCCTCGCTGTGTGGAACTCCAGACTCCTGGCACCCTCGCCTCCGCTAACTCGATCTTTCCCAGGATTTCAAACCTGTGGCACTCCCTCATCTCTTCCTTTCATCCTGCAATCTACAGCCCTTTATAAACTAGTCTTGTACTCTGTCGTCTCCTGCATCGTGGGCTTTGCTCTTCCATCCACACATCTCAATTCAAAAAGCACTGGCCAGGTTATGTCTTTAGATACTCGGATAATGACTCCACGAGGCAAAGTATTGCCCTTCAACTGTAGTGACCTTAGTCCATTTAATATAGCTCCAGAGCGAGGATACCACATGGTGAACTCCCTTTATACCTGGGTACCTGTGGTGTACAGGTGACCCCTGGGCTTCCACCAGTTGCGCCCTCTGGTGGTGCCAGCATAGTGTAGACAGTCTGAACCTTGTTGATGGTACCTCCAAGTAAACAAGACTCTATCTTATGCAACTATACAGTGACTATACAGAGAGTATATCTATAGTGTACATATATAACAGACTGTTTCCTGAAGAATCATAGAAATTGCCGGCCGACAAAGAGCTATCCAACCTAATCCCACTTTCCAGCTCTCGGTCCATAGCCCTGTAGGTTACGGCACTTCAGGTGCATATCCAAGTACTTTTTAAGTGTGGCGAGGGTTTCTGCCTCTACCACCCTTTCAGGCCGTGAGTTCCAGACCCCCACCACCCTCTGGGTGAATCGTGAGTATTATCGTTATCATGGCACAATCCTGGACCAGTCAGCCCAATGGCCTGATTCTGTGCTGCACATTCAATATCATTCCATCAATGGCTTCACAAATATGACAAGGTGCCCTTTGAACCATCACATGATAGTAAAGGCTGCCTGATTAAAATATAGAAACAACTTGTACTTATGTGTTGCTTTATGTCTCTCAGGATGTCCTACTGCACCTTACATACAATTATTTCTTCTGTTTTTGAAGTGTGGTCATTTGTTATGTAGGCAAACGTGATAGCCAATTAACACACGGTAAGGACGCAGAATATAAAGTGAGGTGAATGGTCGGTCCATCGGTTTTGTGGGCAAAAGTGGAATGGTGGCCAGGACATTATCTCACATTCTACCCTACGTAAACAGACGAGATCCAAAACTAGGCTGCCCCGTGTCCTAACTCGCACCGAATCCCGCTCACCCATCACCCCCTGTGCTCGCTGCCCTGTGTCCTAACTCGCACCGAGTCCCACTCACCCATCACCCCCTGTGCTCGCTGACCTGTGTCCTAACTCGCACCCAGTCCTGCTCACCCATCACCCCACCTGTGCTCGCTGCCCCGTGTCCTAACTCGCACCCAGTCCTGCTCACCCATCACCTCCCCCTGTGCTCGCTGACCTACATTGACTCCCGGTTAAGCAACCATGACTTCAAAATTCTCATCCTTGTTTTCAAATCCCTCCATATCTCTGTAATGTCCTCCAGCCCCACTCCCCCGCCCGAGATGTCTGCGCTCCTCTAATTCTGCCCTCTTGACCATCCCTGATTATAATCGCTCCACCATCGGTGGCCGTGCCTTCTGTTGCCTGGGCCCCAATCTCTGGAACTCCCTCCCTAAACCTCTCCACCTCTCTACCTCTCTTTCCTCCTTCAAGATGCTCCTTAAAACCTCCCTCTGTGACCCAGCTTTTGGTCACCTGCCCTAATTTCTCCCTATGTGGCTCGGTGTCAAATTTTTTAAAATCTCATAACACTCCTGTGAAGCGCCTTGGGACATTTCATTACGTTAAAGGCGCTATATAAATACAAGTTGTGTTGTTGCTGTTGAAGGAAAGCACCTCCAACAGTGCAGCACTCCCCCAGTAATACATCATATGCTCAAGTCCGACAATGGGTTTTAAAACCCATAACCTTCTGACTTGGAGACAAGGTGTGATACTAACTGAGCCAGGCTGACAGCAACAAATCAATTGGGAATAATTTCAAAGACCTTCAAAATATGACAATTTGTTGACATTTATTGCATAACCAGATATTGGGTGGGGAATAAACGCTTGCGTTTCCACAGATACACTCATGTATGCAGTGTTTAAGACTGCAGTCAATCCTGGATATTTCCAGTTCACTGACAGCTATTGATGTGCATCCTTCATGATGTACAATTATTGCACAATTGATGTACAATGAAATAGATTACTGCAATAATGAAGTACCACTCCATTCCATCGTCACCTCGGCTCTGTCGCCTCAGTCGGAAGGTTGTGGGTCAAGCGCGACTCGAGGAATGCAGCCTGCAATCTATCACTCCTGTGTGGGACCGAGAGCCTGCTGCATTGTTGGCGGAACAGTTCTTCAGACGAGATGTTAAACCAAACCCGACTGCCTGTCCACTTAGATGTTACAGTTGTGATGAGATGACAGTAGGGGTGGATCAAATTGGCTCAAGGGCCTTCCTCAGTGGAGCCTAAAAAATATAATTATTGATCCCCATATTGTGTGCAGAGAGAAAACGAAACCTCGACATTTACATTTAGTTCACATCTTGAGCTGATAACTTAAGGGACACACTGCCACCTAGTGAATGTACTTCGACTGCAGACATGGCTCCAATACACTGGGTGTCTGGGACACTGAACAACGCAGCTACATACACAAAGATTCATGGGATAGACTTCTGATTCGACAGGAAGTAGGGAAAGCCGAGTACACAAGAAAGTATAGAACATGACAAGGCCAATCTGTCAGACCCACCCATCCCATAGCACATGGCCAATCTACCCGATCACAGACGCTACACCACCCATTCAATCACCTCCCACAGCCCGTGTACACTCCCCCCCTCCCACAGCCCGTGTACACTCCCCCCCCTCCCACAGCCCGTGTACACTCCCCCTCCCTCCCACAGCCCGTGTACACTCCCCCCCCTCCCACAGCCCGTGTACACTCCCCCCCCTCCCACAGCCAGTGTACACTCCCCCCCCTCCCACAGCCCATGTACACTCCCCCCCTCCCACAGCCCGTGTACACTCCCCCCCCCCACAGCCCGTGTACACTCCCCCCTCCCACAGCCCGTGTACACTCCCCCCCCTCCCACAGCCCGTGTACACTCCCCCCTCCCACAGCCCGTGTACACTCCTCCCCCACAGCCCATGTACACTTCCCCCCCACAGCCCATGTACACTCCCACAGCCCGTGTACACTTCACCCCCCACAGCCCATGTACACTTCTCCCTCCACAGCCCGTGTACACTCCCCCCCTCCCACAGCCCGTGTACATTCCCCCCCCTCCCACAGCCCGTGTACACTCCCCCCCCTCCCACAGCCCGTGTACACTCCCCCCCCTCCCACAGCCCGTGTACACTCCCCCCTCCTCCCACAGCCTGTGTACACTCCCCCCCTCCCACAGCCCGTGTACACTCTCCCCTCCCACAGCCCGTGTACACTCCCCCCTCTCCCACAGCCAGTGTACACTCCCCCCTCCCACAGCCCGTGTACACTCCCCCCCTTCCACAGCCCGTGTACACTCCCCCCCCCTCCCACAGCACGTGTACACTCCCCCCCTCCCACAGCCCGTGTACACTCCTCCCCCCACACAGCCTGTGTACACTCCCCCCCCCACACAGCCTGTGTACACTTCCTCCCCTCCCACAGCCCGTGTACACTCTCCCCTCCCACAGCCTGTGTACAGTCTCCCCTATCACAGCCCATGTACAGTCTCCCCTATCACAGCCCGTGTACACTCTCCCCTATCACAGCCCATGTACAGTCTCCCCTATCACAGCCCATGTACAGTCTCCCCTATCACAGCCCATGTACAGTCTCCCCTATCACAGCCCATGTACAGTCTCCCCTATCACAGCCCATGTACAGTCTCCCCTATCACAGCCCATGTACAGTCTCCCCTATCACAGCCCATGTACAGTCTCCCCTATCACAGCCCATGTACACACCCCTCTCCCACAGCCTCTACCCACCCATTTCATTTACTGAGAGAAATCTCTACATGAATTCTCCCTGGACAAATGTACTTGAGCCAAACTCCAGAATAATTCTCCACCCTCACACAGTCCTTGCCTTACCTTCGACACACAACATTGGGCAGGAACCATCGAGTCCCATGAAGTATTTGATCCACTCAATCTGTAGCTACCCTCAATAACCTCCAATCCCATTCCCAACCAGGATAAATGCTGAGCTTGTACGTGAAGCAGTTGATCCATTTGGCCGGGACTGTTGATGCTCAGATTCGGACCCAGCTTCACTGAGCCACGCGAGAACACTTTCTTCAATCGGCAGCCTCACGATTCTTTGTCTCATTATCTTTCTCGGTCGTCTCCTGGGGGACTGGGTCCCTGTGGCAGTGTGATTCCAAGGATGCCAGTTGCTCAGCGTTAGGAACACAAGGACTTGCATTTATATAGCACCTTTCATGACCATCGGACATCCCAAATCGCTTTATAGCCAATGAAGTACTCTTGGGAGTGTAGTCACTGTTGTAATGTAGGAAACGCGGCAGCCAATTTGCGCACAGCAAGCTTCCACACACAGCACTGTGATAATGACCAGATCATCTGTATTTTTTTAGTGATGTCTGTGGGACAGTTTGGATCAGTGAGAGAGATGGGCCGGTATCAGCCTGGTGATGGGCAGCTACTCAGGGCAAGAAGTGACTGTCTTCGGTAAGTGGAAGTCAGCCCTTGGGTTCTGGGTTGCCCTGGTGGGTGGGTGAAATCAGAAATTTACAGCACGGAAAGAGGCCATTCGGCCCATCATGTCCGCGCCGGCCGACCAAGAGCTACCCAGCCTAATCCCACTTTCCCGCTCTCGGTCCGTAGCCCTGTAGGTTACGGCACTTCAAGTGCACATCCAGGTACTTTTTAAATGTGGTGAGGGTTTCTGCCTCTACCACCCTTTCAGGCAGTGAGTTCCAGACCCCCACCACACTGCGGGTGAAATAATGTCCCATCAAATCCCCTCTAAACCTCCTACCAATTACTCTAGATCTATGCCCCCTGGTTATTGACTCCTATGCTCAGGGGAATAGGTCCTTCCTATCCACTCTGTCTAGGCCCCTCAGTTTTATACACCTCACTAAGGTCTCCCCTCAGCCTCATGTTCCAAAGAAAACAACCCCAGCCTATCCAATCTTTCATCATAGCTTAAATTCTACAGTCCAGGCAACATCTCGAAGTGCCAGAAATAGAATGTTGCTGGGAAGCAGATACTGCAGAAGCGGCTGGGATCTATGGAGGTACCTGCTAAGCAGAGGAAATCCTCCCACAAACACAGTCCATTCGATGCCGTGGGGGCAGAATATCGACCGTGGTCATTTAGCACCGGGTAACATGCAGCTGCACACAATATTGCCGTGGGATCTTTTACATCCACCCGAGGGAGCATACGGGGCCTCAGTTTAATGATTCATCCCGAAAGACGGCACTTCCCACAGTGCGGCACTCCCCCAGTACTGCCCCTCCGACAGTGCAGCACTCCCTCAGTACTGCCCCTCCGACAGTGCAGCACTCCCTCAGTACTGCCCCTCCGACAGTGCGGCGCTCCCTCAGTACTGCCCCTCCGACAGTGCGGCGCTCCCTCAGTACTGCCCCTCCGACAGTGCGGCACTCCCCCAGTACTGCCCCTCCGACAGTGCGGCACTCCCCCAGTACTGCCCCTCCGACAGTGCGGCGCTCCCTCAGTACTGCCCCTCCGACAGTGCGGCGCTCCCTCAGTACTGCCCCTCTGACAGTGCGGCACTCCCCCAGTACTGCCCCTCCGACAGTGCGGCACTCCCTCAGTACTGCCCCTCCGACAGTGCGGCGCTCCCTCAGTACTGCCCGTCCGACAGTGCGGCACTCCCTCAGTACTGCCCGTCCGACAGTGCGGCACTCCCTCAGTACTGCCCCTCCGACAGTGCGGCGCTCCCTCAGTACTGCCCTGGGAGTGTCAGCCTGAATTATGCGCTCGAGTCTCAAGTAAGGGGAGCAAATTGGGGAGAAGCCGAACAAAAATAGTGCCAATCTCTGAGCATGCGGGGCGCACAGGCTTTGCTGTGGCACCCACGGGCATCTGCCACCCGTGCACTCCACCGTGAAGGGAGATTGTGTGAAAATCACTGCAAACATGATGGCTGCATGCACCCCTCCCACCACTGTCTGTGCGGTCACCCCCTGCTCTGAGCGCACTAGCTGGCTTGCAGACCAACACAGGAGCAGGTGAATGGTGGGCCCCCTGGCTCGCCCTCTCGGGTGTTCAATCCCCCTGACCCTGTGCAGCTCCCAGCACCCGGGACACTCCGGAGCAAATGGGCAGCACACGCCGCAATCACCACTGGCTCATGCTTAATGAAGATAAATATATAACCGAGGCTGCAGACAGTGACGTTGGTGATATGTGGATCAAAAGGGAAAAGCGGGTTGATTTGACTTGAATAGAATTGAGAGCACTGTGCGAGTGAGTGAGTGAGTGAGTGAGCCGGATTCTCAGCCGCCGTGTATCTCAGCAGAAACCTTTCAGGAAGTCAAAACCTCAACCTCAAAAATCTACCGGGCTTGGTGTCCTTAAGCAACAAATGCTCTCAATGTCAAACTGTTTCCCTGGGCTGTGTGTGTGTCTCAGTGGCCCGCCTGTCACTGACTGGTCCTCTGCAAGCTCCGGGAGGGAGCCGGAGAGCCAGACATGGAGCACACAGTTACACTCATTTTGCTTTTCAGAAGGATAAATACACACACACACACACACACACTGTGACTGTGCGGCCCCCTCTCTGGAACATGGACTCCCAGACCCGGTGGCAGCGCAGTCGTCCCCTGCACCAGAAGGTCTCCAATCTGCTCACTAACCTGCCCACCCTATACCTTCCGCAGCCCTCTCTCTCTCTCTCCCTCCCTCGGTGGGGTTCTCTCATTCCCCTCTTCCTCACACACACACAGTGAGGTAGTATTGCTGCCTGTGCTGGTGACCCACAGAGCACTCCACACTGCACACCTCACCGCAGAAGAAAATATATACATATCTATTTAAAAATAAAATCCCGCAGCCCTGTTTGAGCAGACTGGCTGCAGATTTGCACAGATGCGACACGCGGTGCTGTGGGGTGCATTAACCAGGCCAGTTCTGTCTCGCTGCGGCTCCCACCCTCTCTCATTGAGCCCGGTCACATCTCCATCATTTGCAATCCCCTGTGTTTACCTACAGCCGCTGAAAATACACGCCTCCCAATAACACCAATATTATGTCTGCTCACATAATCAGATTAAATGTGGTGCTTTAAGCCTCTTGAGGCAAAGCTGATTTGCTTAGTGAGGGTGTGTGTGGTGTGTGTGTATATCTGTCTCTCTCTCTCTCCCCCATACAGTGCAGGAAGCTCAGCTAAACACCAGCCTGTGATGGCAACACACACACACATCACAAAAAAACATGCTCCCAGATTTTCTCAATTGACTGACACTCACCCAGTTTGCCGACCGATGTCTCCACCCGTTGTAGCTCCAACATAACACCCAGAATAAAGAGCAGGGCTGAGAATTCCTGACTGTGGTACCTCTCTCGCCCTCCGCTAGTCTGGATGCAAAAAAAATTTACATGGAGAGAGAGACACACACACACACACACGGTTTGCGAGCAGCTCTGCAGAGGCAGTGTTCCTTCACAGGAGAGGTTTTTCCACTTAGTACTTGCACATTACCGAGTCAGGTTAGACAAACATTATCCTTTCATCGGAGCTGTGTGTGTGTGTGTGTGTGTGTGTTTCTGATTCTTCACTCGAGCGAAAAGATGCACTCTCCAGCTGATCAGTAAACCCTCACACTTCAGCCCAGTCCTGTGAGGCGCTTTTAAAATTTTGCTGCCTCAGGGAACATGCAGCCAGGGAACGAGTGACAGAATCCAACTCAAGTCTGTGCAGCTTACAGATCCTGCTTTTAAAACAAATTCCCTCCTCCTCCCCGAAACAACTGCAGAACCATTTCTCTGCAATAAAAGTTCATGCATACAACAGACAACACACGCAGCTCTCTCTCTCCTTCTGTGTGTGTCTGCGCTCCCCAGGGGCACCTCCTCACCACTGGGCTGGCTCGGTGGCAGGACCAGAGCGGGCATGGATTCTATGACTCTCTCTCCTGCTTTAACCCCACTGACAGTGGAGGGGCTGAATGAGGCTGGGTGCTGGAACAGTCACACCTCTCGGCTCCTCTCCTGCCTCTCCCGGAGGAGGGAGGAGGCAGGCTGAGGAGGAGAGAGGTGCAGGCAGCCCTCTGGAACTAGGACCCGCGCCAATTATTTGAACATGCTGATGCACCCCGTGGTCGAATAGCCCGCATTGCTCAGGAGGCGGAGCAACAGCCCGCCTGTCAGCAAGTGCGTCTGAGGGTTTGAGAGCGGAAGCCAGTTCCTTCTTCATATTCAACCCTCCCCACCGCCCGATGGGACTGACCCACAGATGCCAGTCACCCTCAGCTACAAGGGGGTTGCCAACCGTCTCCAGGATTGCCCGGGAGTCTCCAGGAATTAAGTCCAGGGCATGGGGCTGCGAGCAACAGCCGGGAGAAACACGGCAGGGGTGTTAAAGTGTGTGTTTTAAAGAAATAACTTACTTTGCACATTTCGTTTATTGTTAAAGTGTTGAGATGTTGGGGGGAGAAAAATAGGTCGTTTCATCGATTGTCAAAAATCATCCAATCGGGTAACGAAGAGGCTGCCCGCATTCCGATTGGCTGTGGGGAGGCATGTTGGCCAATCGATGGCAAGGGCCTGGGGGGCATGGTGTAGTCATGTGATGAAACCTCCAAGAATACTCCCGAGCAGAGTTGGCAACTCCTGTGGGACCCAAAGGGCCATTCATCATCTCCAACCCTAAATAATGAGCATTGACAAATTTTCAACCAGCAAACACACACTTGCATTTATATAGCACCTTTTGCGACCTCAGGACGTCCCTAAGTGCCTTACAGCCAATAAAGTACTTTTGGAGTGTAGTTGTTATGTATCTGGACTTGTATATACCCTGTACAGCCACCAGAGGGCTCATTTCCCGGAGTCCCAAGGGGTCCCATAATCCCTTGGGAGCACAGGTATTTAAGGAGGCTTCACAGATTGGAGAGGCACTCCGAAGACCTGCAATAAAAGACTAAGGTCACACATTACTTTGAGCTCACAGTGTTCAGTCTGACTCTTTCTCCATACACAACAGTAGTCGCTGGTGTAATGTAGCAGATGCAGCAGCCAATTTGCGCACAGCAAGCTCCCACACACAGCCATGCCGCACTGTCAGAGGTGCCGTCTTTTAAATAAGATGTTAAACATTCAGATGGCTGCAAAAGATCCCATGGCACTACTTTTTGAAGAAGTCCAGGGAAGTTAGAAACATAGAAAGTTA
Source organism: Pristiophorus japonicus (assembly GCF_044704955.1). NCBI lineage: Eukaryota > Metazoa > Chordata > Chondrichthyes > Pristiophoridae > Pristiophorus > Pristiophorus japonicus. Next base: position 64,694,456 of record NC_091997.1, read on the forward strand.
CAGCGCAGGAGGAGGCCATTCCGGCCTATCGTGTTCGAGCCGGCCGACAAAGAGCCGCACGGCCCTTGGTCAGCAGCCCTGAAGGTTACATATAAACCTATGAACAATGATGGAAAGGCAAAGAGCACCCAGCCCAACTAGTCCGACTCTTTAAAAAAAATAAATGACCTGGTCGTGCCTCTCATTGCTGTGTGTGGGAGCTTGCTGTGTACAAATTGGATGCCACGTTTCCCACATAGCAACAGTAACTACACTTCATAAGTACCTCATTGGCTGTAAAGCACTTTAGGACGTCCCAAGGAAATGCAAATCATCATATAATCTCCGCATTGATGGCCAATGTTCCCTCTATTTTACTTAAGTACAGTTCCTTAAACTGGCTCTGCGGCCCATTCAAATTTTCCCGTGTGCACGGTTCCTTCCACATAAATGCCGGTGAGGGACCTGCGCAGGACCTCCAGACCGCTACACGGCCGCATAGCTTAGCGGGAACGTTCCTGGTGACTCTTTCTCCACCCGGTATCACTGAACAGTAAACAGCTCCGCGAAGGGACAGTCGACATGATCCCAGCACTGACTCAGGCCAGGCACGCTTCATCAGGGCAGTGTTTGCTACCCCAGTCTCTATTTACTGAGAGTTACAACTCCAAAAAGGTGGAGAGCCCAAAGCTGGACCTCATGGTAACTCCATGGCCAACACCAGACCTCACGGGTCACTCCATGGCCAACACCAGACCTCACGGGTCACTCCATGGCCAACACTGGACCTCACGGGTCACTGCATGGCCAACACCGGACCTCACGGGTCACTCCATGGCCAACACCAGACCTCACAGGTCACTCCATGGCCAACACCAGACCTCACAGGTCACTCCATGGCCAACACCAGACCTCACGAGTCACTCCATGGCCAACACCGGACCTCACAAGTTACTCCATGGACAACACCAGACCTCATGGTCACTCCATGGCCAGTGCTGGATCTCACGGTCACTCCATGGCCAACACCAGACCTCATGGTCAACCCATGGCCAACACCGGACCTCACGGGTCACTCCATGGCCAACACCAGACCTCACGAGTCACTCCATGGCCAACACCGGACCTCACGAGTAACTCCATGGCCAACACCAGACCTCACAGGTCACTCCATGGCCAATGCTGGACCTCACGGTCACTCCATGGCCAACACCAGACCTCATGGTCAACCCATGGCCAACACCGGACCTCATGGTCACTGCATGGCCAACACCAGACCTCACGGGTCACTCCATGGCCAACACCGGACCTCATGGGTCACTGCATGGTCAGCACCAGATCTCACGGATCACTCCATGGCCAGTGCTGGACCTCACGGTCACTCCATGGCCAACACCAGACCACAGTCAACCCATGGCCAGCTGCATATTAAAAAAGGATCAAGTGGGTTTATCTCCATCACTTGTTACAAAACCAGCGGACGGCAGCTGCAGACCAGAGGGAGCAGGGATTAGGGAGGGAGTCCGAGAGTATAACTGAGGCCCCTCACCGGCCCCCTACACGATGGGCCGAATGGCTTCGTCTGCGCTGTATGATAGAGGGGCGAAGGGAGGGATGTAAAGAAGGCCCGAGTCAGTGGGTCGAAGGGGAGGGAGGGAGGGAAGGCTGGACTGAGGCTGGGCAGGCGTCTGAAGCAAAGTATTTGGACTTTAAATTCACAGCGCGGGGGGGATAGAGGACCAGTGGGGTGAGTGGGGATGGACGTAGGGCTCGGTGTGGGACAGAGACGTGACTTTGAACAAGTTGAGCTTATGGAAAGTGAAGAGTGAGAAACGGGCAAGGAGGCTGATCGGGTGTTAGCCGAGACTCTGCTAGTGGGGCTAGGTGTAGGGGCTATGCACCTCTCAGGACATTTGTTGTCAATTATTGGTTAAATAACTAACATTAAAGTAATAAAAGTTAAACATTCATTTTAACTTTCAAATAAATGGATGCCTGAATTGCAAACCAATACACAGAGCACTGTGTGCAGTTCCGGTCGCCAGATTATAAAAAGGACATAGAGGTACTGTAAGGGTGCAGAGAAGATTTACAAGGATGATACCAGAAATGCGAGGGTATACATATCAGGAAAGGATGAACAGGCTGGGTCTCTTTTCTTTGGACAAAAGGCAGAGGGGTGACCTAATATAGAGAGCTTTAAAATGATGAAAGGTTTTGATCGAGTGGATAGAGAGAGAATGTTTCCACTTGTGGGGAAGAGCAAAACTAGAGGCCATCAATATAAGATAATCACTAATAAATCCAATAGAGAATTCAGGAGAAACTTCTTTACCCAGAGTGTGGTGAGAATGTGGAACTCGCTGCCACAGGGAGGGGTTGAGGTGAATAGTATCGATGTGTTTAAGGGGAGGCTGGACAAACATATGAGGGAGAAGGGAATAGAGGGTTATGCTGATGGATTTAGATGAGGAAAGACGGGAGGAGGCTGGAGTGGGGCATAAACACTGGCACGGACTGGTTGGGCCGTATGGCCTGTTTCTGTGTTGTATATCCCGTGTAATCCTAGAGCAACATCTTGATACTTTTCCCCACCATTAATTGTGAAATCAGCCGTGTAAACCCAGCAGGATGTTTCACAGCAACAGCCTCCCATGAATGGGGCAGCCGTGGCCAGTATGATGGGCCCTGTAATCAGCAGTGACAATCGCACAGCCCAGCCAGGCTAGAGCCAAGGGGACACAGCGGAGACGGGAGCAGAAAGTTGCAAAGGGACATCGACAGATTCAGCGAGTATGCCAATCGGTGGCAGGGTGAGCTCAATGTGGGAAAGTGCGAGGTCATCCACCCTGGACCCAAGAATAGTCAGTCAGAACATTTTATAAATGGTGTGAAGCTGGAGACAGCGGAGCAGCAGAGATTCAGGGAGTCCAAGAACAGAAATCACTAGTGGGCAGGTAGAAAAAAAATAATTGGAAAGGCAAATGGAATGTTGGTCTTTATCTCGAGGGCTGGAATACCAATGGGAGGAAGTAATACTTCAGTTGCACAGAGCCCTGGTCAGACCCCGTCTGCAGTCACTGTGTCCAGTCCTGGGCCCCGCCTCTTGGGGAGGGTGTATCAGCCTCAGAGAGGGAGCAGCACAGATTCACCAGAAAGTTACCAGGGTTTAGAGGGTTAAATTACCCCAGAGGGCTGTGGCTACCGAGTCTCTGCATATAGTCAAGGCTGAGATTGAGAGAGTTTTGGGGTCTAGGGGAAATCGAGGGATATGGGGATCAGGCGGGAAAGTGGAGTTGAGGTCGACAGTCAGCCGAGATCTCATTGAATGGCGGAGCAGGCTCGAGGGCTCGAGGGCTCCTATTTCTTATGTTCTTAGTACGAGGACAGGTTGCACAGACTAGTCTTTGATTCCCTCAAGTACAGAGGATTAAGGGGAGATCTAATTGAGATGTTTAAAGGATTCGATAGGATCAATAGAGAGAAACTATTCCCGCTGGTGGGGAATCCAGAACAAGGGGACAGAACCTTAACATTAGAGCCCGGCTGTTCAGGGTGATGTCGGGAAGTACTTCATCACACAAAGGACCGTGGGAATCTGGAACTCACTCCCCCAAAAAGCTGTTAAGGCCGGGGCTCAATAGCAAATGTCAAAACGGAGACTGATGGATCTTGTGTTAGGCATGGGTATTAAGGATGTGGAACCCAGGCGGGTAAGTGGAGTGGAGGTACAGACCAGCCATGATCTCATTGAATGACAGAAATGGCTCGAGGGGCTGAATGGTCTCCTCCTTGGCCTTAATTTGGTAGGCAGGTCCCTTTACCAGCAGTGGCCCTCACACACCTTGGTCCCACCAGTATAGAGCAGCCACATTTTCAATTCATAGTGTATGCCTGCATTTAAAAAAAATCCCAGCAGCCGCACTGGATTACATACAAATAACAAGTGTGTTTAATTAATTGCAATAATGATTTGTAAAATGAATTACCATCCCAGCTCACCCCCTCCAATTAGTAGAATTACTGCTAGGCAAACATGACAGGGGTGATGATCAAAGTAAGGTCAGTAAATTATTAGGAAAAATGTGGTCACATTAAAGTTCAGTCTTGTGTTGGCTTAATCTACCAAATGTGGCATTTAAATGAATGTGAAACTCCTTTCCAACATTCAAATGTTGTTATATTTTTGGACTCTAGGGGAAATCGAGGGAAATGGGAATAGTGCAGGAAAGTGGAGTTAGAAACATAGAAAATAGGAACAGTAGTAGGCCATTGGGCCCTTCGAGTCTGCACCGCCATTGAATATGATCATGGCTGATCCTCTATCTCAACACCATATTCCCGCTTTTTCCCCCTACCCCATCTTTTGGGCTAGAAGATCAGCCATGGATCTTATTGAATGGCGGAGCAGGCTCGAGGGGCCGAATGGCCGACTCCTGCTCCTATTCCTTATGTTTAGTTACACTAGCGCTCAAATTCAAAAATGACCCCCAAAGACCTCTCAGGAAAGCGGTGACAGGTTGCAAGAAGGAGATAAAATGAATGGTTAGGATCTGGAACACGCCGCCTGAGAGGGTGGTGGAGGCAGACTCAATCACGGCTTTCAAAAGGGAGTTAGATAAGTATCTGAAGGAAAGGTTTTCTTGCAGGGCTGTGGGGAAAGGGCGGGGGGAGTGGGACTAAGAGTCTGCACGGGCTCGAAGGGCCGAATGGCCTCCCGTGCTGTAACCGTTCTCAGATTTTATGAAATCTTGGCCTGCAATTCGACAATAATGAGGTTGCTAGTTCACATATTGGGCAGTGACAAAATGTAGGCTGGCCAGTCAATGTTCTTAGGGCCCAAAAAGCCTTCAGACAATTGTCTTCAATCGCATCTGACCACGGAGGCACGACGGATTATACCACGCTCTTCAATATCTTTCCCGAGTAACCAACTCTACAACTCAATCGCTCATTTAGGTGAGGAACCTTCACCAGTCATCCCTTCTGACTCCTAACCTTTTGTTTATATCCTGTCTGCTTCAGTAGCTTCACAAATTACATTCAGTTGGAAGGATTTTTAAGTATTGGAGATAAACTCATAAAAGGTCAAGTCAGCAGAATCAGCCAACTTGTGACAGCAGAGGATTAAAATAGAGAAAAAATAAAAATGAGAGCTGGATCATTCACAGATAGGGAGCCAAGCCATGACTAGGCTTGGAGGGGGGGTGGGGGAAGAGAGAGACAGAGACAGAGACAGAGACAGTCAGCTGTCCCTCCCACCCCCACAGTGTGAACCCAGGGAGAGCTGAACAGCAGGGCCTGACCTCATGGCCCCAGCAGCCTCCCACACAAACCACCGCGACGGGCAGCACTGGCAGGGCGGGAGAGGCATTTCGGGCAGAGGGAGGCTGCCGGCGGGGACCCAAAGGGAAGGGACCCGGTGCTCGGGTAAGGGCACAGGAGCGGCCGGAGGAACACTGCAGATCCTTCCAGCCCAGGAGGGAACAAAATATAAATCTCATCACGCCTTGGGCCTCTTCTCTTGGAGTGGGGGGAGGGGGGGTGGTGTCAGGAAGTGCCCAGTTCTGGTGCTCCGCCCACCCGGAAGTGTGTTGGGTGGGGGGGGGCGAGTGGCAGGCTGGTCTTTTCCGGCCCATAAATTTCTTACGTTCGCGCCCCCTCCTCCCACATCCACTTGGGCTGGCGGGGTAGCCGCTACTGTTATGCATGAATAAAGAGTCTGACCAGATACCGTGAGCTCAAAGTAAGGTGTGACCTTAGTCTTTTATTGCAGGTCTCCAGAGTGCCTCTCCAACCTGTGAGGCCTCCTTAAGTACAGGTGCTCCCAAGGGATTGTGGGATCCCGTGGGACATCATGGGATGAGCCCTCTGGTGGTTACACATGGTATTTGCAGGTTTACATATATAACAACACTCCCCTCCCCCCCCAAAGTCGATAGTGTAACTATTTACAATGTGAGTTGATATGGGGCCTTCCTTTCCCTGGTTGATCGTCTCGGTGCAAATACTGGTTTTGGTGAGTCGTTTTTGGGCCCTCGATGGGCTGCTGCACAGCTGGCCTTCTTGGTGTATTGGGCCCTGCAGGGCTGCTGCAGGTGATGGGTTCTGCTTCGTGGTCAACCACGGTGTCGTTTGCCACTGGTGTGTATGTTGGGGGGTCAAAAAAGCTAGGGTCCAAGGTGGGTTGCTCTGGTAGTCCATGAATCTGAGTTTGGTTTGGTCCAAGTGTTTCCTGTAGATGAGTCCATTTGAAAGTTTGACCAGAAACACCCTACTCCCCTCTTTGGCCACGACAGTGCCAGGAAGCCACTTGGGACCTTGTCCATAGTTCAACACAAATACAGGATCATTAATTTCAATTTCGCATGACACATTTGCACTATGATAAGTACTTTGTTGAAGTCGCCTGCTCTCTACCTGTTCGTGTAGATCAGGGTGGACTAACGAGAGTTTTGTCTTGAGTGCCCTTTTCATGAGCAGTTCAGCAGGTGGGATCCCAGTGAGTGAGTGGGGTCTCGTGCGGTAGCTAAACAGGACTCTGGATAGGCGAGTCTGCAGTGAGCCTTCAGTTACCCTCTTCAAGCTCTGCTTGATAGTTTGCACTGCTCTCTCTGCCTGACCATTGGATGCTGGTTTGAACAGGGCAGATGTGACATATTTGATCCCATTGCGGGTCATGAACTCTTTGAACTCGGCACCGGTGAAACACGGCCTGTTGTCACTCACAAGGACATCAGGCAGGCCGTGCATAGCAAACATGGCCCGCAGGCTTTCAGTAGTGGCAGCGGACGTGCTTGCCGACATTATCTCACATTCAATCCATTTGGAGTACGCATCTACAACCACTAGGAACATTTTACCTAAGAATGGGTCTGCATAGTCGACATGGACCCTAGACCACGGTTTGGAGGGCCAAGACTATAAACTTAGTGGCGCCTCCCTGGGTACATTGCTTAACTGTGAACATGTATTACATCTGTGAACGCAGGACTCTAAGTCCACATCGATACTGGGTCACCACACGTGGGATCTGGCTATCGCTTTCATCATTACAATGCCTAGATGGGTACTGTGGAGGTCATTGATGAAGGTGTCTCTGCCCTTTTTGGATACCACTACCCGATTATCCCACAGAAGGCAGTCTGCCTGTATAGACATTTCATCTTTGCACCGCTGGTACGGCTTTATCTCTTCCTGTATTTCTAATGGAACACGGGACCAGCTCTCGTGAAGCACACGGGTTTTTTTTTTTACTAAGGACAGTAAGGGGTCCTGGCTCATCCAGGTTCTAACTTGTCGGGCGGTAACGGGTGAGTGCTCACTCTCGAATGCTTCCATTACCATGACTAAATCTGCGGGCTGTGCCATTTCCATCCCTGTGGTGGGCAATGGCAGCCTTCTGAGAGCATCGGCACAGTTTTCTGTGCCTGGCCTGTGGCGGATGGCGTAGTTGTATGCGGACTACGTGAGCGCCCATCTCTGGATGCGGACCGATGCGTTGGTATTTATCCCCTTACTTTCAGAAAAGAGGGATGTCAGTGGCTTATGGTCAATTTCCAATTCCAATTTGCGCCCAACCAGATATTGATGCATTTTCTTAACCCCATAAACACATGCCAACGCTTCTTTTTCGATCATGCTGTAGGTCCTCTCGGCCTTAGACAGACTCCTGGATGCATAAGCAACCGGTTGCAATTTCCCAGATTCATTAGCTTGTTGCAATACACACCTGACACCGTATGACGATGCATCACATGCTGGTACCAAACGCTTACATGGATCATACAACACAAGCAATTTGTTTGAGCATAACAGTTTTCTAGCTTTTACAAAGGCATTTTCTTGGCTTTTACCCCAAACCCATTCATCTCCTTTACGCAGTAAGACATGCAGTGGTTCGAACAGTATGCTGAGACCCGGTAAGAAATGACAAAATTAGTACAGGAGTCCTAGAAACGACCGCAGCTCCATCACGTTCTGTGGTCTCGGTGCGTTCTCGATTGCCTCCGTCTTCGAATCGGTGGGCCTGATGCCGTCCGCCGCGATTCTTCTCCCCAGGAACTCCACTTCAGGCGCCAGGAAAATGCACTTCGAGCGTTTTAACCTGAGCCCCACGCGGTTGAGCAGATTAAGAATCTCCTCCAGGTTCTGCAGATGCTCGACTGTGTCCCGATCTGTAACCAAGATGTCGTCCTAGAAGACCACGGTGCACGGGACCGACTTCAGTAAGTTTTCCACATTCCTCTGGAATATCGCCGCGGTTGATCGAATCTCAAATGGGCATCTGTTGTAAATGAAGAGACCTTTGTGTGTGTAGATGCAGGTGAGGCCCTTCGATGATTCCTCCAGCTCCTGCGTCATGTAGGCCGAGGTCAAGTCCAGCTTCGTGAACGTCTTTCCTCCCGCCGGTGTCACAAAAAGATCATCTGCCTTTGGTAGTGGATATTGATCCTGCAGGGAGAAATGATTGATAGTTACTTTGTAATCACCACAGATTCTGATGGTGCCGTCTCTCTTGAGGACTGGAACAATCGGACTGGCCCAGGTCATTGAATTCGATCGGCAAAATGATGCCCTCTCATTGCAGTCAGTCCAGCTCGACCTCCACCCTCTCTATCATGTAAGGTACTGCTCTTGCCTTGTGATGAATGCGTCGCGCCCCCGGAATCAGGTGGATCTGCACTTTTGCTCCTTGGAACTTCCCGATGCCTGGTTCAATCTGCGAGGGGAACTTGTTTAAGACCTGGGCACACGAAGTGTCATCGACGTCCCAGTTCCAGCGTATCTTCCCCAGCCAGCTCCTGCCGAGCAGCGTGGGGCCATTGCCCAGTACACCCAGAGAGGTAACTTGTGCATTGCTCCATCGTAGGAGACCTTTACAGTAGCACTGCTGATTATGGGAATCAGTTCCTTTGTGTAAGTTTTCAGTTTAGTGCGAATGGGAGTCAGGACTTGACCTTGCTGCTCCACAATTTATTGAAAGTCTTTTTGCTCATTATGGACTGGCTTGTGCCCGTGTCCAGCTCCATTGACATGGAATCCATTTAATTCAACCTTCAGCATTATCAGGGGACACTTTGTGGTAAATGTGTGCACCCCATATACCTCTGCCTCCTCTGTCTGAGGCTCTGGTTCGTCGTGATCTGCCCTCCTCTGCAATATGGTGGTTTATAGGATTAGCAGGGTTTGCAGCTCACCTGCACATACGTTGGAGATGTCCCATTGTTCCACAGCCCTTGCAAACATATCCTTTGAAGCGGCATGAATGGAAATGATGATCACCCCTGCAGCGCCAACAAGGTGTTAATGTCTTCACATTCATTATCCTTGATGGTGGATTCAGACATCTGTGAACGTGCAGCTACAGGCACGTGGGGCCTGCCCTGTACGTTGCAATTCGAAAACATCATCACTTTGTTCACAGTTCTTGTAGCAACACTCGTGTGCAGAGAGTTTTGCTTGGTATTATCACTGGTGGCAATGAATGCCTGGGCTATCACCATGGCTTTACTCAAGGTTGGGGTCTCTACAGTCAAAAGTTTGTGAAGGATCACTTCATGGCCAATGCCAAGTACAAAGAAGTCCCTGAACATGTGCTCCAAATTTGCAATGTCCTGCAAGCCGTCTTAGCTCGGTGACATAGCTCGCCACTTCCTGGCCTTCAGACCTCTTGTACGTGTAGAACCGGTACCTCGTCATCAGAATGCTTTCCTTCGGGTTCAGATGCTCCCGGACCAGTGTGCACAAATCATCGTACGATTTCTCCGTGGGTTTTGCTGGAGAGAGCAGCTTTTTCATGAGACCATATGTTGGTGCCCCGCAAATGGTGAGGAGAATCGCCCTTCATTTGGCAGTGTTCGCTTCTCCTTCCAGCTCATTGACCACGAAGTATTGGTCGAGTCGCTCCACTAAGGTTTCCCAATTATCTCCCTCCGAAAATTTCTCCAGGATGCTCACTGTTCTTTGCATCGTTGAGTTCGTCATCTGTATCGCATCACCAGTTGTTATGCGTGAATAAAGAGTCTGATCTGATACTGTGAGCTCAAAGTAAAGTGTGACCTTAGTCTTTTGTTACAGGTCTCCAGAGTGCCTCTCCAGCCTGTGAGGCCTCCTTAAGTACAGATACTCCCAAGGGATTGTGGGATCCCTTGGGACTCCAAGGAATGAGTCCTCTGGTGGTTACAAAAGGTATTTACAGGTTTACATATATAACAGTTACAACTTGGGCCTTAGGTTAAAATTGCAGCCGGGACCCCCCAGTGACGCGATGGGACCCCCCCCCTTAGGATTAGGGTTAAAATTGCATCCCGGTGAAAGGCAGCGGGATCGGACAGGGACAACTCACTCCCTCTGATCTTCTTAGGTGGGCCTTCGTATCGAGGATGACTTGCTTCCACACCAAAAAGGGATGAGTTCACAGATGTTTCTATAAAGGAGCTGACATTTCCCGGTCCCGAACTACATGTTGAAGTGTGGAAGATGCCTGTGCATGTGACGGCCATACCTGATCATAATTACCCACTTGCACAGTTTCCCTCTGCCAGGAAGGCAGCTTAAAATCTCTCTAACATCGTATCGGTCACAATAATGGCCAAAATCCAATTCCTGAGAAAATCGGTATGCTGAATACAGTTATGATAGAGGAGAGGTATTCTCTGTCTATTGAAACAGAAGAAATGTTGAGATATATTAACCACTTGGGTGGGTGGGGGTGTGAAGAGCGTATTTATGGATCTATAGATCACCGGGATGCAGTGTTTTCAGTGGCAGAGGGGGCATTTGAGGCGAGCAAACAGAACATGAACTCGTTGTTGGGGATGTATTCAGCAACGGCTCGCATTCAAATAGCACTTTTATATAGAAAAAATATCACAGGGAGCTTCAGGGTGTAATGAGAGAAATGTACACTGAGCCAGAGATCAGGAGAGAGGTTTTAGGGAGTGTGTTTCCGGAGGGTGAGGTTAAGCGACTGGAGGCACGGCCGGGAATGATGAGGCAAAGTTGGCGCAGAGGCAAGAGGCAAAAGTCACATGGAGAGATATCTCGGGGGGGTTGTGGGGCTGGAGGAGGTTCCAGAGATAGGGAGGGGGCGAGGCCACAGAGGGCTTTAAGCACGATGATGAGAGTTTCAAATTGGAGATGCTGACAGACCGGGAGCCAGTGTAGGTCAGTGAGCACAGGGGCGATGGGCGAGCGGGACTTGGTGTGGGACAGAATGTGGGTCAGCCAGGTTCTGGGGTAAGGTAAAGCCTCAGATGTGTGCAGGATGGGAGGCCGGCCAGGAGAGCGTTGGAATAGTCGAGCCAAGGGTTTCAGCAACACATGGGCAGCGACAAGCAATGTCAGTGTGGCTCAGTGGGCAGCACGCTCACCTCTGAGTCAAAAGGTTGTGGGTTCAAGTCCCACTCCAGGGCCTTGAGCACATAACTCTAGACTGACACTCCAGTGCAGTACTGAGGGAGTGCTGCACTGGTCGGAGGGGCAGTACTGGGGGAACGCTGCACTGGTCGGAGGGGCAGTGCTGAGGGAGTGCTGCACTGTCGGAGGTGCCTTCTTTCGGATGAGACGTTAAACCGTGGCCCTGTCTGCTCTCTCAGGTGGATGCAAAAGATCCCACAGCACTATTTTGAAGAAGAACAGGGGAGTTCTCCCTGGGGCCAATATTTATCTCTTAATCAACATCACGAAAGTAGATTATCTGGTCATTATCACATTGCTGTTTGTGGGAGCTTGCTGTGCGCAAATTGGCTGCCACATTTCAACAGTGACCACACTCCAAAAGTACTTCATTGGCTGTAAAGAGCTTTGAGATGTTTGGTGGTCGTGAAAGGCGCTATATAAATGCAAGTCTTTCTATATTACAGCAGTGGGTGTGATGGTGAGGATGTGGGATTGGTGTATTGGAGAGGGTTGGGAAGAGTCTAGTGCCAGCTGAGGCAATGCTCAGGGAGGGAGATGGAGAGTGAGAAAGGTGCCTCCTCTTTTCAATAAACCAGAGCCTTATACTGCCTGTAATTGGACTTCCAAATCATAATGTCGGTTGTCATGGAGAAAGTCAGTCATTGATATTGATTTACTAATTAGAAAGAGATTTTCATGAATCTTCAGCATGCTGTTTACACAAGAAAACCAGCTTCTTCAAAGCGATTACTTCTGCAGAAAGTGAGTGTCTCTCAGACAAATTACAGGGCTGCCTGGCTTATTACCACTTCTCCAGCTCAGGATGTGAGTTATTTCACCTCTCACAGACCTCCTGTGTTACTTTATCTGTGCAATTACTCTGCAGCCCCAGATTCTCTGGCTGCATTGACGTCCAGTAACTTTCCGCCTCACTGGCTTAATTCTTGGGCTGGGGGATTTTCGGTTGCAAGTCAGCCCAATACCAGCGGCTAGCCGCGCGTCACAAAACACAGGTCATGAAATGGTTAAAAGCAGCAAGTTGCCAGAGCAGGATGGCCTGGAGGAGGGGGCGGGGGTGGAGAATACAACTGGGTAGAGGACAGAGGGAAGTGATGGTCAGATTTGACCCAAAGTGGGTTAAGATAGTTAGGGCAAAGTGAGATGCATACAGGGTAATACGATTTGAATATACACTGCAGAAATGAACATTCCTTTTTCCCATCGGGTTATCTGAATTTTTATCCTCCCATCATTCCTCCCCACCCCACTCTCTCTCACCCTCTCCTATCCCCTCCTGTGGCTCCCTTCTTCCACTGCCTCATCACCCTCCTCCCCATAACCCCCCCTCCAACCACCTTGTCCTCCCTCCTCTACCCCCACATCCCCTCCATCTTCCTCTCATCCCCTCCCTCCTGAGGGTATGGACTCCTTCCTGTACTCTGGCCCTCAAACACTGGGCCACTCTTCATACTGAACCCAGGCAGCAAAGGTTCGCTGGGTAATTCTTTGGTCACGGGAGGGGTGCGCGGGAGGAGATGCCTCAGGTCTGTCGGCCGCCCCCTGTTCACAGGATAAAGCTCAGGAGAATGAACCCTGGTCTATTCTTCTCTCCAGAGATATTAAAAAAAGTTAAAAATTCATTCACAGGATCCAGTAAATAGGCATTTATTGCCCGTCATTAATTGCCCTCGAGGTGGTGGAGGTGAGACGCCTTCTTGAATTCAACTGAGTGTCGCCCTAGGCCATTTCAGAGAGCAGTTAAAAGTCAACCACATTGCTGTGGGTCTGGAGTCACATATATGCCAGACTTCCCTCCCTAAAAAAGGTCATTAGTGAACCAGATGGGTTTTTACAACAATCCAGTAATTAAACAGTCACCATTACTGCTACCAGCTTTTTAGTCCAGATTTAATTAATTGAATTTATATTCCCCAGCTGCCATGGTGGGATATGAACTTGTGTCTCTGGATCATTGGTCCCAGCCTCTGGATCACTGGTCCAGTAACACCACCATCATACCGTACCACCAACTGCAGCTGGTCCACCGCCACCCTGCCCGACCCTCAGAGAACGGGGAGCAAATCAGGGCTTCTCGTACACTGTCTGATTCAAAGACAGCCTCCAGTCCCCAAACACCTTCATATCATGGCATTTGGAGGAGGTTGCTGATTTTCTTAGTGTTTCTTCCCAGTATTTCTATGCAAGCCGTGACTCCGTGATAGCACCCTCAACCCTCTCAGAATGACAGACTCCAACCCATTATCCAGGCCGACGCTCCAGCGCAGTGCCGAGGGAGCGCCGCACTGTCGGAGGGTCAGTGCCGAGGAAGCGCTGTACTGTCGGAGGTGCCGTCTTTTGGATGAGACGTTAAACCAAGGCCCCCTTTCTCTTCTCTTGGGTGTCATAAAAGATCCCAGGGCACTATTTCGAGAAAGAGCAGAGGAGTTGTCCCTGGTGTCGCGAGGCCAATATTCCTCCCTCAACTATCACTACTAAAAGTTATCTGATCATTTATCGCATTGCTGTTTGTGGGAGCTTGTCGAGTGAAAATTGACCTCTGCATTTTCTACATAACAACAGTGAATATGCTTGAAAAAGTATTTCATTGGCTGTAGAGCACTTTGGACTCGAGGTGATGGAAGGCGCTATAGAAATGCAAGTCTTTCTACTTAAATGCCAAGAGGCCATTCGCCAAAACAAGGAAATCAGTGATTCGGAGCATCCCAGGGACCAGCTTCAGTAACTCCTCAAACTGGGGGGGGAGGGGGAGAAAGAAAGACTTGGATTTATATAGCGCCTTTCATGACCACCAGACATCTCCAAAGCGCTTTACAGCCAATGAAGTACCTTTGAAGTGTAGCCACTTTTGTAATGTGTGAAACGTGGCAGCCAATTTGCGCACAGCAAGCTCCCACAAACAGCAATGTGATTAAAACAGATTATCTGATCATTGTGATGTTGGTTGAGGGATAAATATTGGCCCCAGGACACCGGGTAGAACTCCCCTGCTCTTCTTCAAAATGGTACCCAGGGATCCTATACATCAACCTGAGAGCAGATGGGTCCTCGGTTTAACGGCCACTCCGACAGTGCGGGGCTCCCTCAGCACTGCCCCTCCGACAAGGCGGCGCTCCCTCAGCACTGTACTGGAGTGTCAGCCAAGATTTGTGCTCAAGTCTCTGGAGTTGGACTTGAACCCACAACCTTCAGGCTCAGGAGAGTGCTGCCCACTGAGCCATAGCTGCCACTGTGGGGAGGGTGAAGACATGGCAAAAAAGGAGGGTTTCAAGGTGTGATGGATTCACAAAGCACAGCACACAGAGCTTCGAACGTGGCAGGCAGCTGTGTCGGAAGCCTCCAGAACATGCCTGGTTCGGTTTATTATTAACTCTGCAGTTGCAGTACACAAAACGTCCACACCCACAGTGTGGAGCTACAAACATTACAAGCTCACAGGCATCACACTTCTCCCTCCTTAATGAAGTTATTATATTATACATAACATGCATGTTTATACATAACACAGGATATAGACTTATTTTTTCCCCATATTTACAAATTTAACTTTACCACTTGTTTTCTGTTTCGAAGAGGATACCTTGGCTCTCGAACAGAACCTTCCAAACATAGTGTCGAATCTAAACTCATCCTGAGGAATGTTTTCCTCCATGGAATTTCCTTGATTTTCATTTGAACTCACTCTAACTTCAGGCTCTTTGTTTTCTTGCCTCAGACTCGACTTTCATTCTGATTCTCTCCTGGATTTGTTTCCAGTACATTGGATTTAGGATTTGCTACTGGTGTATCAAAACTATCTGATGAGTCAGAAATAATTGAATCATTCCCACCTTCAACTCCTTCCATGTCTGTAGGTAAAATATCATCAATGTGAACAAACCTAACCTGCCCATTATCAAACATCTTTACCAAATATGTGTGAGGACCACATATCTTCACCACCCTTCCTGGTAACCACTTTAACTATTTATGGTGATGGTTCTTCACTCTCACCTTCTGGTTTAATTTCACACTTCTCCCTTTTACTCTACCTCTATCATGGTTCTCTTTCTGTCTTAATTGTGTCTCTTCTACGGACTGTGCCAAGTTTGGTTTTAACAATGAGAATCTGGTTCGTGGCTGTTGTTTGAGAAACAACTCTGCTGGTGTTCTACCAGTACTTGTATGAGGAGTATTTTGATATGTAATTAGAAAATTCGCCAATTTGTGATCCAATGACAACTTTAGTTTCTTTGGATTTGGATCTAACATTTGTTTTATATGAGGGCACGTTTTACAATTTGTACAGTACGCTCTGCTGCACCATTCGAAGCAGGATGGTATGGTGGAACCTTGGTGTGTTTCACACCATTTTTACTCGTGAATTGTGCAAATTCTTCTGAAAGAAATTGTGGTCCATTATCTGAAACAATTTCTTCAGGGAGGCCAAATGAAGAAAATAAACTTCATAAAATGTCCAATGTTTTGCTTGTTGTTATTTTCCACATTAGAAACACCTCAACCCACTTCGAACCCATGGCTATCAATCACAATGAACAATTGTTGTCCTTCTAACTCAGCAAAATCAATATGTAGCCTTTGCCACACCCTGGGAGGCCATTTCCATGGCTGTAATGGTACTGGTGGTGGTTGCTTGCTTACCGATTGACATGTTGTACACTGACTCACGATGTACTCTATATCTTTATCAAGACCTGGCCACCATAAATAACTGAATGCAAAACTCTTGGTCAACTACATTCCCAGGTGCTGGTCATGGAGGTCTCCTAATAATTTGGACCTAAATTTAATTGGTATAAGCACTCTTGCACCCCACATGATATACAATCTTTATTGACTGATCATTCATTCCTTCGAATGAAGAATGGACGAATATCTTTGTCCGTTACATGGTTTGGCCATCCATTTGCAATATACTCATACACCTTTGACATAACTCCAACAGAGCTGCCTGCCACGCGAGAAGCTGTGTGCGCTGTGCTCTGTGAATATATCACATTTGGCGATGAGGATGAGATATATTCACAGCGCACAGCACACACAGCTTCTAACATGGCAGGCAACTCTGTCAGAAGCCTCCGGAACATGCCTGGTGGTGTTTATTATTAACTTTGTAGTTGCAGTACACAATACATCCACATCCAGTGTGGCGCTACAAACATTACAAGCTCACAGACATTGCACAAGGAGTTTTTAAAAAACAAAGCAGGAAGGGAGGTGGAAGGAACAGGGCAAGGGACACAAGGAGGCAAGGGCAGTGACTGAATGGGCAGTAGCAGCAAACCGAGAGTGCAGAGGTAGAGCTACTAGGAGTGGGTGGGGGGGGGAAAGAGACATTGGCCAGAACTTGCTCTTCAGATAGAATCCTTACTGCTCCCCAGGCAACTGCACACGGCCCCAGCGCTGGCCTGGACGATAAACCCAGATTGCAGAGAGAGGCTGGAACTCACAATCTTCTAGTCAGTGCTGCGGCACAGAAGGCAAGCCAAGCAAAGCAAGAGCTGAACAGAATGAAGAGGGTTGGTGAGTAATGAGTGAGGCACCTGGCTGATTACTTGTGCTTGAGCAGTGAGAGTGAATTATTCCTCCTCCGGTATCTCCCGCATTACTTTCCCAGCTCTCATTATACCTGATGCTCCGCTGGCTCCATGTTGAGACGACAGCCAGATGTAATCATTCTAAGACCTTATTAAAAAATTCTTCATGTCGGAGTGGTTCAGAACCTCCAGCATCTCCGTTATAGCCAGGCAGCAGAGTCGCTCCTCAAAATTAATTCAGCTCTTGCCTCATTTTCTCAATACATTTTTGGGCTCAAGCTTAGTGCTGGGTGGAGCAAAAGAGGCACACAATATCAGCAAAGCAGGTACAGGGGGTTAGATACAGAGTAAAGCTCCCTCTACACTGTCCCATCAAATACTCCCAGGGCAAGTACAGGGGGTTAAATACAGAGTAAAGCTCCCTCTACACTGTCCCATCAAACACTCCCAGGGCAGGTACAGGGGGTTAGATACAGAGTAAAGCTCCCTCTACACTGCCCCATCAAACACTCCCAGGGCAGGTACAGGGGGTTAGATACAGAGTAAAGCTCCCTCTACACTGTCCCATCAAACACTCCCAGGACAGGTACAGGGGGTTAGATACAGAGTAAAGCTCCCTCTACATTGTCCCATCAAACACTCCCAGGGCAGGCACAGGGGGTTAGAGAGAGTAAAGCTAATGTAACGCCTCTATTTAAAAAAGGGGGCAGACAAAAGGCAGGTAACTATAGGCCAGTTAGTTTAACATCTGTAGTGGGGAAAATGCTTAAAATCATCATTAAGGAAGAAATAGCGGGACATCTGGATAGGAATAGTGCAATCAAGCAGACGCAACATGGATTCATGAAGGGGAAATCATGTTTAACTAATTTACTGGAATTCTTTGAGGATATAACGAGCATGGTGGATAGAGGTGTACCGATGGATGTGGTGTATTTAGATTTCCAAAAGGCATTCGATAAGGTGCCACACAAAAGGTTACTGCAGAAGATAAAGGTACGCGGAGTCAGTGGAAATGTATTAGCATGGATCGAGAATTGGCTGGCGAACAGAAAGCAGAGAGTCGGGATAAATGGGTCCTTTTCGGGTTGGAAATCGGTGGTTAGTGTGCCACAGAGATTGGTGCTGGGACCACAACTGTTTACAATATACATAGATGACCTGGAAGAGGGGGCAGAGTGTAGTGTAACAAAATTTGCAGATGACACAAAGATTCGTGGGAAAGCGGGTTGTGTAGAGGACACAGAAAGGCTGCAAAGAGATTTAGATAGGTTAAGCGAATGGGCTAAGGTTTGGCAGATGGAATACAATATCGGAAAATGTGAGGTCATCCACCTTGGGGGAAAAAAAAAAAAACAGTAAAAGGGAATATTATTTGAATGGGGAGAAATTACAACATGCTGAGGTGCAGAGGGACCTGGGGGTCCTTGTGCATGAAACTCTTTTAGATCCTTGTGCATGAATCCCAAAAAGTTAGTTTGCAGGTGCAGCAGGTAATCAGGAAGGCGAATGCAATGTTGACCTTCATTGCGAAAGGGATGGAGTACAAAAGCAGGGAGGTCCTGCTGCAACTGTATAGGGTGAGGCCGTACCTGGAGTACAGTGTGCAGTTTTGGTCACCTTACTTAAAAGGAAGGATATACTAGCTTTGGAGAAGGTACAGAGACGATTCACTAGGCTGATTCCGGAGATGAGGGGGTTACCTTATGGTGAAAGATTGAGTAGACTGGGTCTTTACTCGTTGGAGTTCAGAAGGATGAGGGGGGATCTTATAGAAACATTTAAAATAATGAAAGGGATCGACAAGATAGAGGCAGAGAGGTTGTTTCCACTGGTCGGGGAGACTAGAACTAGGGGGCACAGCCTCAAAATACGGGGGAGCCAATTTAAAACAGAGTTGAGAAGGAATTTCTGCTCCCAGAGGGTTGTGAATCTGTGGAATTCTCTGCCCAAGGAAGCAGTTGAGGCTAGCTCATTGAATGTATTCAAGTCACAGATAGATAGATTTTTAACCAATAAGGGAATTAAGGGTTATGGGGAGCGGGCGGGTAAATGGAGCTGAGTCCACGGCCAGATCAGCCATGATCTTGTTGAATGGCGGAGCAGGCTCAAGGGGCTAGATGGCCTACTCCTGTTCCTAATTCTTATGTTCTTATTAAAGCTCCCTCTATACTGTCCTATCAAACACTCCCAGGGCAGGTACAACCCGGGGTTAGATACAGAGTAAAGCTCCCTCTATACTGTCCCATCAAACACTCCCAGGGCAGGTACAACCTGGGGTTAGATACAGAGTAAAGCTACCTCTACACTGTCCCATCAAACACTCCCAGGGCAGGTACAGCACGGGGTTAGGTACAGAGTAAAGCTCCCTCTGCATGGTCAGATTATCTGCAATGTGCTGGTATATTTATAGCCATCATTCCCAGAAGTGTACAACCCTCCACCAGACTGTGCCAGTTTAACATTTCAGGCTCTTTTATAAAAGCTTTGACTTAAATCTCCTCCAAACCTCAAAATTAGAACTTTTTTTTTTCCCAATTGAACCCCAAGAGGTCGAAGTCCTGCAGCACAGGACCCCACCAACGTTGAGAATAGCAGGACAGAAGATGGGGTAAATTACCAAGCAGTGCTCAGGCAACACGGACTTTGGTTTTAAAAAGTTGTATCTTGTCGCATGCAGGAACGATGAAGGGGTTATTTTGGACGAAGGGGGAAAACAAGCGCTAAATGGGCAACGCCTGATTGGTGGTGTGGATTTAGCACACGTACTGTATTTGATTCCTGGGTTCTTTGCTGAAGAATTCATAGCAACACATTGCTGTTAAGAATTAGTTGGTTTATTTTCAAAGGTTTATCACACGACACATTACCAGTTCATCCACCAGCCCCATCGTGGATCCCCTGAACCCAACTGGCTGGGGTTTTATTGAGTCTTGTGAACATCATGTGACTAGCTAAGCCATCACAATGCAACAGCTCTACAACTCTTTTGGGAACAAACCCATGAGCATCCTAACCAGGTGCGTACATTACAGCCCGCAATCTTTGGGCTAATTGTTGATGATCAGGATTTAAACGTGCTGTGGATGCTGAAACCTGGAGCTGTATCTGTAACTTGCCCACTCACTCCCTCCCTCCCGGTGAAGGTGTGGAGAGAAACCAGCATGGATGAATGTGTCGGGGACCGAGAGTGAGATAGAGAGCTACCCAGGTTCTGGGACGCAGCACTGGGACTCCTGCAGGAGGAGGATGTCCTGCATCAGTGGGGGAAAGGACCCACTCTACAGCAGACCTCCTCCCACAGACCCAGGGGGACCCCCAGCAAGGTACCGATGAACAAGCACGCCCTTCCTTCCGGTTACTCCTGTGATATATTCACAGAGCACACAGCTTCCAACATGGCAGGCAGCTCTCTCTTGGAAGCCTCCGGAATCTGCCTGGTTCTGTTTAATATTAACTCTGCAGTTGCAGTACACAATACGTCCACATCCACTGTGTGGAGCTACAAACATTACAAGCTTACAGACATTACACTTCTCCCTCCTTAAAAGAAGAAGTTATTATAACAAACATCATATATAACTTTCATGTTTATACATCACAGGATATAAACTTATTTTTTCCCATATTTACAAATGTAACTTTACCACTTGTTTTCTGTTTCAAAGAGGATACCTTCGCTCTTGAACAGAACCTTCCGAACATTGTGTCGAATCTAAACTCATTCGGTGCTCATCCTGAGGAACGTTTTCCTCCATGGAATTTCCTTGATTTTCATTTGAACTCACTAACTTCAGGCTCTTTGTTTTCCTGACTCGGACTCAGACTTTCATTCTGATTCTCTCCTGGATTTGTTTCCAGAACATTGGATTTAGGATTTGCTCCTGGTGCATCAAAACTCTCTGATGACTCCGAAATAATTGAATCATTCCCACCTTCAACTCCTTCCATGTCTGTAGGTAAAATATCAATATGAACAAACCTAACCTGTCCATTATCAAACATCTTTACCAAATATGTGCGAGGACCACATATCTTCACCACTCTTCCTGGTAACCACTTTAACCATTTATGGTGATGGTTCTTCACTCTCACCTTCTGGTTTAATTTCACACTTCTCTATTTTACTCTACCTCAATCATGGTTCTCTTTCTGTCTTAATTGTGTCTCTTCTATGGATTGTGCCAAATTTGGCTTTAACAATGAGAATCTGGTTCGTGGCTGTTGTTTGAGAAACAACTCTGCTGGTGTTCTACCAGTAGTTGTATGAAGAGTATTTCGATATATTATCAAAAAATTAGCCAATTTGTGATCCAATGACAACTGTCGTTTCCTTGGATTTGGATCTAACGTTTGTTTGATGAGGGCACGTTTTACAATTTGTACAGTGCGCTCTGCTGCACCATTCGAAGCAGGATGGTATGGTGGAACCTTGGTATGTTTCACACCATTTTTGCTCGTGAATTGCGCAAATTCTTCTGAACAAAATTGTGGTCTGTTATCCGAAACAATTTATTCAGGGAGGCCAAATGAAGAAAATAATTTTCGCAAAATGTCCAATGTTTTACTTGTTGTTATTTTCCACATTGGAAACACCTCAAGCCACTTCGAATGGCTATCACAATGAACAATTGTTGTCCTTCTAACTCAGCAAAATCAATATGTAGCCTTTGCCACACCCTGGGAGGCCATTTCCATGGCTGTAATGGTACTGGTGGTGGTTGCTTGCTTACCGATTGACATGTTGTACACTGACTCACGATGTACTCTATATCTTTATCAAGACCTGGCCACCATAAATAACTGCGTGCATAACTCTTGATCAACCACATTCCCAGGTGCTGGTCATGGAGGTCTCCTAATAATTTGGACCTGAATTTATTTGGTATAATCACTCTTGCACCCCACATGATACAATCTTTATCGACTGATAATTCATTCCTACGAATGAAGAATGGATGTGTATCTTTATCTGTTACCTGGTTTGGCCATCCATTTGCAATATACTCATACACCTTGACATAACTGGGTCACGTTTGGTTGCTCTACCAATCTCTTCAGCTGTGACTGGCAGTTCATTAATGTATGAAAAATAAAACACTTCTTCCCTATCGGGTGTAACTTGTGATGGGGAAGGCAATCTAGACATTGCATCAGCATTACTGTGATCAGCTGATCGTCTGTATTCAATATCATATGTATATGCTGACAAAATCAAAGCCCATCTCTGCATTCGAGCTGCAGCTAATGTTGGAACTGGGGACTTTGGATGGTGGATTGCTGTTCGGGGCTTATGGTCTGTAACGATGGTAAACTTACAACCATACAAGTAATTGTAAAACTTCTTGACCCCAAAAATTAATGCCAAAGCTTCCCTTTCAATTTGCGCATAATTACTCTCACTGGCACGGAGAGTGCGTGAAGCAAAAGCAATTGGTCTCTCCTCCCCACTATGTGATACATGAGATCACTGCCCCAACTCCATACGGAGAGGCATCACATGCTAACTTGATCTCCTTAGATATGTCATAGTGAACTAACATGATGCTCTCTACCAATTTGCTTTTACACTCCTTGAATGATGTATTGCATTCTTTTGGCCACTTCCAAAAATTCATTCAGTGGATGCAATACAAATTTGGTAGGAACTTCCTATAATAGTTCAAAAGACCCAAGAATGAACGAAGTTCATTGATATTATTGGGAGTGGGTGCATTTCTAATTGCATCCAATTTTTCCATGGTTGGATGTAAACCATCTTTGTCTACTCTGTACCCTAAGTACTCCACTGAGTTTTTAAATAACTCACACTTACAAGCAGACACTCGTACTCTGTGCTTCTCTAGCCGTTTGAGGACTTCATTCAATATGATATTATGAATTTGTCTATTTGGTGCCAAAATTAGTAGTTCATCCAAATAACATACTACCCCTTCAATACCTTGCAAAATCTGGTTCATCACCCCTTGGAATATCGCAGGGGCAGAAGACACTCCAAACGGTAGCCTATTAAATTGATATAGGCCTAGATGAATATTTACAGTCAAACATGACTTGGACTCCTCATCTAGTTCAAGCTGTAAGTAGGCATTCGTAAGATCTAGTTTTGAGAAGATCTGACCACTTGTCAGTGTTGTGAACAAGTTTTCTATATTCGGCAATGTATTGGGGACATTACCCTCTAGAACCTGGTTTACGGTTATTTTATAATCACCACACAATCTTACTTTACCATCAGACTTAGGTTCAACAACGATGGGTGTAGCCCAATTACATTGATCTATCTTACAAATAATGTTCTCAGTCTCTAGTCTCTTGAGTTCTTGCTCAACTTTCTCCTTGAGTGCATATGGTACAGAACGTGGCTTGTAGTAAACCGATCTAGCGTCCTTCTGTACCCTGACACTCGCCTTGGATCGTACTGCCCATTTCGCAGAATACCTTCGGATACTTCTTGATAACCTCATCCATTGATGAAAATCTCGCTTCCACACAGAAAATCTTCCTCCAATCCAGCTTCAGTGAGCTCAACCAATTTCTTCCCAGTAAGGCAGACTTATCTCCTTTCACTACTATTAGAGGCAAGTTCTGAAATTGATCTTTATATTTCACCGGTACGGTGATACGACCTACCACAGGAATTTTCTCTCCCGAGTAGCCTCGCAGCTCTATCTTAGGATTTCTCCAGTTGGAAATCACATAATTTGTCGAGGTACAGTGACTCCGGTACTACACTCACGGAGGCACCCATGTCAATTTCCATTGGTATCTTGAATCCCGCAACATCTATGTGGATTTTGATGCTTTCCGAATCGCTGTCTGTTAACCTCGTGCTCCTGATGACATGTAACTCTAACATCTCCTCGTCCTGTTGTTCTTCCATGCTATGTAGTCTCTTGGGATTTCTACTCATAGCTGGACTCACAGCTTTAAAAGCCGGTTTACCCTTTAGTCGGCATGCCTTCGCAAGATGCCCAGTCTTCCTGCAGAAGAAACACTCTGCCTTCACGTATGGACAACTTTGAGCAATGTGTTGTCCCAGGAACCTATAGCACGACTTCGACGCTCTGTTAGAATTTCCAGTTTCTGAGACTTTGGGCCCCATCGTCTTTTACTTTGAACCTGCAGGTGATTTACCTCGGTTGACTGACGACCGTAATTATTTAATTATCAGGAATATTGTTCGGCCATGCCCATCGACCTCGCTGTCTGACAAGCAATCTCAAAAGTCAAGTCATCCGTCATCAATAACTTCCTTCTGATCGCATCATTTTTCACCCCACAAACAAAACGATTCCATAATGCTCAGTTTTGAAAGTTTCCAGTGCATCGATAGCTTTTTTAATGATATGATGTAATCACTGATACTTTCATCAGCCTTTTGATTCCGTAACCTGAAACGATAGCTTTCAGCAATTTCTAATGGTTTGGGGTTATAGTGCTGCTCCAGCTTCGTTAAAATCTCTAAGCGTTTTACAAGGGTTTCATATAATGCCGGACCCACCTCCGATAAGAAGATCGCTTTCTTACGTTCCGATTCTGGACTGCATTGTCTGGAACTTTTATTGTGTTATTTGCAGTGAAATACATTTCTAGCCGATCCACATATGCTTTAAAACATTCCTGGTCGTGTCTATATTCCCCCAAATGTCCGATTACACCTGTCATTTTAATTTCTAGCTGTTCACACCGTGTGCTGTAATTTACCTCGGATTTTTGTAGCTTTTTCCAAAGACAGAAACTTCCAAAGTCTCTGTCGGCTGGCTGAATCCTTCCCCAACAAAATTTAAGCTTTAAATGATCTGAAAAATTCCATCTCATCGCCAAATGTGATATATTCAGAGCACAAGCACACACAGCTTCCTACATGGCAGGCAGCTCTCTCGAAAGCCTACAGAATCTGCCTGGTTCTGTTTATTATTAACTCTGCAGTTGCAGTACACAATACGCTACAAACATTACAACTCTTATAAAGATAAAGATAAAGATAAAGATAAAGATAAAGAGTAGTACAGCACTCGGAATTTCCAGAATGTCCCAGAAAGCCTCCTGATGGGCTTCAAAAGTCCCTTTCCAAGCTCCAGCAGCAAGTGAGCAGTAAAAGGCGATGTATCTAAGTAGCACTCGAAATCCTCAACAACTAGTTTGCTCCCAATCAGCTGGTTGCACTGAGGACAAGCGCTAGCCACCAAAATGTGTGCAGCCTCCTTACTGAATGCTAGCAGGCACTGTAAATGGCAGTCACTTAACCAACCTCTGGGCAGCCATTCCTCATGCTGGCTCCAACTCCTTTACCAAGATGGCGTCTTGCACTAAACACAGGCGTTTCAACTCAAGACCATCTTGGCCACCTCAGAGGCTTTTGAGCATTTAAAGTATCCGGGGGAAAGTGCCCCGAGGAACCCAAACTGCAGTTTGCACTTTCCAAAAAGGTAGTTGTTCCACAGCAGCAGTTTCAGCAGACCCTTGCACCAGGATCAGTTTCAGCGGATCCTTGCACCAGGATCAGTTTCAGCAGACCCTTGCGCCAGGATCAGTTTCAGCGGATCCTTGCACCAGGATCAGTTTCAGCAGACCCTTGCACCAGGATCAGTTTCAGCGGACCCTTGCACCAGGAGCAGCTTGCATTGTGTATCTGAAGAACATTCAATAAACAGCTAGTTGACCTGTGTGTTAATGGCAGTATCCAAGAGTGAAGGTGTGGGTACGAATCCCAGTTTGGGTCAACAGTGATGGGAACACTGGTATTGATGGAGAGAAGCCTACCGGAGACATGACAGGTGTGTTGGGAGCTGGAGGGAGTCGAGCCCCTCTAAACCATGTCCAATTAAATTAGCAAATATTGCAGCCAGTATTCTAACACAGGAGCACGCTATTTCTCTGACAAATCAACTACTGCAGGCTATTGCTTGCTCTCTTTGCTGGGCCATTTCAGAGTGAAATCAGCACTACTGGGAATCTGGAGCTCTTCCC
Source organism: Pristiophorus japonicus (assembly GCF_044704955.1). Lineage (NCBI taxonomy): Eukaryota > Metazoa > Chordata > Chondrichthyes > Pristiophoridae > Pristiophorus > Pristiophorus japonicus. The sequence continues at coordinate 64,720,366 of NC_091997.1, forward strand.
CCCAAAAGGCTGTGAATGCTGAGGTTCAATTGAAAATTTCAAGATTGAGATGGAGAGATTGTTTTGCTGGGTAAGGGTATCGAGGGATAGGGTGCAAAGGCGGGTAGATGGAGTTGAGATACAGATCAGCCACGATCTGATTGAAGGGCGGAACAGGCTCGCGGGGCCTCCTCCTGTTCGTGTTGCTAATTTTAGTGTAGTAGAGGTGGATGAAGAGTGGGGGTATTTTGGTGCTCATGGAATATTTCGGTGGTGTTTAGCGTTGAGGATTTCCACAAATGAAAGTTGAGGAAAAAGTTAGATTGGTCATTAAGGTCACGAGTGATGAATCCAGAACACAACTGTGCAGTCGATTCCCCCATCAAAATGTACTCCTATTTCTCAGTTACAAGACATCGAACAGCCAGTAACAGGCGTTGCAGTGAGTCACGTTGGGCACATGCTGTGTTCCCTACAGTTGCGTTAATGAACCATTATATCGCTCTAAGAGGCTCGTTTGCTGCTCAAAAAGTGTTATTGGAGGATCAATATTCCAGGTGTGCTCGAATTGCAATATTTAATTGCAGTATTTGAATTAGAATTAAAACCAGGCTTCTCTCTCATTGGTGAAGTGTCAGCTGTGGCTCAGTGGGCAGCACTCTCATCTCAGTCAGAAGGTTGAGAGTTCAAGTTCCACTCCTGGGACTGGAGCACAAAAATGTAGACGGACACTCCAGTGCAGTACTGAGGGAGCGCCGCACTGTCGGAGGGGCAGTACTGAGGGAGCGCCGCACTGTCGGAGGGGCAGTACTGAGGGAGTGCCGCACTGTCGGAGGGGCAGTACTGAGGGAGCGCCGCACTGTCGGAGGGGCAGTGCTGAGGGAGCGCCGCACTGTCGGAGGGGCAGTGCTGAGGGAGTGCTGCACTGTCGGAGGGGCAGTGCTGAGGGAGGGCTGCGCTGTCGGAGGGGCAGTGCTGAGGGAGCACCACGCTGTCGGAGGGTCAGTGCTGAGGGAGCGCCGCGCTGTCGGAGGGGCAGTGCTGAGGGAGCGCCACGCTGTCGGAGGGGCAGTGCTGAGGGAGCACCGCACTGTCGGAGGGGCAGTACTGAGGGAGCGCCACGCTGTCGGAGGGGCAGTGCTGAGGGAGCGCCACGCTGTCGGAGGGGCAGTGCTGAGGGAGCGCTGCGCTGTTGGAGGGGCAGTACTGAAGGAGCGCTGCACTGTCGGAGGGGCATTACTGAAGGAGTGCCACACTGTCGGAGGGGCCGTCTTTCAGATGAGACGTTAAACCGAGGCCCTGTCTGCGCTCTCAGGTGGATGTAAAAGATCCCACGGCACTATTTTGAAGAAGAGCACGAGTGTCCTGGGGCCAATATTTATCCCTCAATCAACGTCACTAAAAGGAAACAGATTATCCGGTCATTATCACATTGCTGTTTGTGGGAGCTTGCTGTGCGCAAATTGGCTGCTGTGTTTCCCACATTACAACAGTGAAAGCACTTTACAAAAAAAAAGTACTTTAGTGGCTCTGAAGTGCTTCAGGATGTATTTCTTTCAGCAGTTAAGGCGGTGGCTATGTTTTGAGAAGGAACTGATCCAGGTTAATCACGGTTTTATGACAGTGCAGTGAAAGAGGTTTTACTTCACACATCGATAGTTAATTCCCCCTTTAGCTTTCAGGAACATCAATCTCGCCAAGTACCCGAGGCTCCCAAACATTTACGGTCTCAGTTTCCTCTCCTCCTTCTCCAACACGTTTGCAGGCAGATCCAAAGTGACTCCAACTTATACTAAATATTACAGAGCACAGGCGATGAGAACAAAACCGAGCACAATCACTGAGCTTTGGCAGAAGCTTGGCGTGCCGATAAATAACTTTTAAAAAAAAATATGAAGACATGGAGATATAGATTTTCAGACACTTTCGGAATGATATGCTCTTGGTCTTTTCTAACCCACCGCGACCTGCAATTTCCACCCACGGGTTTATCGAGTGATGCTGGGGCAGATTGGAGCGGTGCGCGAGATTCAGGCAGTCTGGGTTGCTGTGTTAGAGCAGTGCCTGGGCTGAAATGTGCCAACCCGTCCGGTGGCTTCCAATCGCAGATCAATTCATGACACCAGCAGCTGGAGAAACGGTAGCAAAGGTAGATAGCAAAATGTGGGCGCAGGGCATTACAGGAAGAGTCGGATAATACTGCGCCACTCAGCCCCTTGAGCCCAGTTTACCATTGAATTAATCATGGTTCATCTGCATCTTACACCAGCGACTACACGCCAAAAGTACTTCCTTGGCTGTAAAGCACTTTGAGACGTCTGGTGGTCATGAAAGGCACTATATAAATGCAAGTCTTTCTTTCTTTATCCGCCTTGGTTCTCTGTAACGCTCAATACCCTTGCCGAACAAAAATCGACCAATCTCAGTTTTGAAATGATAAATTGACCCCCCCTCCCAGCCCCAACAGCATTTGGGGAGAGTTCCAGACCTACACTGCCCTGTGTGGCAAGCACTGCTTCCTGACAAGACCCCCGACCAGAGGAAAAAACATTTAAAATGAAGGAAGGAGAGCGTGAGGAAAGGCTGCTTGGCCCATCGAAGCGCGTCCTTCGAATACCCCAGCTCTCCAGTCTTGGCAGAACACAAGAATCAGGAGCAGGAGTCGGCCATTCGGCCCCTCGAGCCTGCTCCGCCATTCAATGAGATCACGGCTGATCTTCTGCAACTCCACTTTCCCGCACCGTCCCCATATCCCTTAACATCCAAAAATCTATCGACCTCTGTCTTGAATATACTCAAAGACGGAGCCGCCACAGTCCACTGGGGTAGAGAATTCCAAACATTCACCACCTTTTGAGTGAAGAAGTTTCTCCTCATCACAGTCCTAAAATCAAGAGATAAGGCGGGAAAGTGGAGTGGAGGTCGAAGACCGGCGATGATCTTATCGAATGGTGGAGCAGGCTCGAGGGGCCGCAAGGGCTACTTCGCCTCCGGTTTATGTTCTATGCAGTTAGAAGCATGTAGGAAGGAAGGAGCCTTAATGTCAACTCCCCAACGATCAAGGTTACACTCGTGGTACAGGAAATGCACAGAAGGAAGGCTGGAAAATGTGCACATTGATGTTGAGGAGGCAGACGTTCTTGGCAAGTTGTATATAAAATGAAGGAGACTGAAAACGACATGCATTGGTTATACCGGAAGAGATTTTGCTTGGCTATTGAAACCAGTCTGGAGGAGGCGATATGTGTATTATGCGGTGAAAAGGAGATTAGATAAGGCTGCTGTCCAATTTACACTGCCAACAAGTGTTTGTACAGCAGTGAAACATTACAAAGCGCTTCACAGGAGTATTATGCACTAAAAGCTTGACACGAGCCATACAAGTAGAAATTAGCAGAGATGAGGGGTCGGTTTTAAGGAGCATCTTGAAGGAGGAGAGAGAGGTAGTGAGGTGGAGAGGTTTAGGGAGGGAGTTCCAGAGCTTGGGGCCCAGGCAACAGAAGGCACGGCCACCGATGATGGAGCGATTATAATCAGGGATGGTCAGTAGGGAAGAATTTATATACGATGTTGAGAGTTTGGGCACAACAGGCAGTGCGAGGAGAGTTTGGGCGTAGACCGGGGGAACAATGAATTGAGGAGGTGGAGCATTGTACATCACACGATACGATCAGAAACATGATCAAATCAATCCCAGTTGGAAAAAACCAAGGACAGACAAGTAGACAGTGGGATAGTGAACAGGCAGATTGGAATGGAAGAGTGGAAGGTACAATGGGGATTTCATGTGACTGTTGGGGCCAAGCTGACGATCATGACTGACTGAGGGGGACACAATTGTGTGTGTGTGTTTGGCCCAAAGTTCGGTTATGGCACTGTAGATGGTTTCATTGGGAGAGAAAAGGTTTTGACATCACAAGTCTCCATATTAAATTTGCAGGTTATTGGGGATTGGGTTACTGGGAGTTTGGACAAGGGGCCTGCAGGTTAGGGAGCATTCCTGCTCCGGATCACTATCCAATCTGACTCGGACAAAATAAACCAAGATGTCTGCACCTCAAGAATCAATCTGGAAGTGGGAGTGTTTGATGGGACAGTGTAGAGGGAGCTTTACTCTGTATCTAACCCGTGCTGTACCTGCCCTGGGAGTGTTTGATGGGACAGTGTAGAGGGAGCTTTACTCTGTATCTAACCCCGTGCTGTACCTGCGCTGGGAGTGTTTGATGGGACAGTGTAGAGGGAGCTTTACTCTGTATCTAACCCCGTGCTGTACCTGCCCTGGGAGTGGAGAGCTGCTGGGTGTTTGATGAGAGTATTCCACATACCAGAACTAAAATCCTTCACCTCAATGAGCAATAGATTTGCAAAAGTGGGTATTTGATGAAGTGAATCTGTCTAAACACAATGAATGACTAATTTAATCTTGCTCCACACTCCGCAAGCAGTAACTTGTAAGTTAATGCAGAAACAATGTCTTACATCCCACTCCGAAGATAATGCGGGAAATTGGCAAAATTATCCGGAGGAAATGAAGGAGAGTTTGATGATTGCTGAAAAGCTTTCCTTTGCAGCCCATTGAGCAGACATTGGATGTTAAATGTCCCTTCGATGGAATGGAATGGATTCTCAATTGTTGCAGCGCTGCCTGATTACGGAGATTTTGAATGAATTCGAGATCGACGAGAGACATTCAGCTATTCTTAAAAAGCTCATGGCCCGTGTAATATAACCTTGTTTAATAAAGGAATTGTGTAAATGGCAGTGGGAGAATGTGCAGGAAATCATTGACAAGGCAATTCTCTACCATTCACCAAATTTAGCAAGTAGGCCCAACCCGCGACCTCTACCACCGAGAAGGACAATGGCAGCAGGCTCATGGGACCACCACCACCTCCACGTTCCCCTCAAAGGTCACGCACCATCCAGACTTGGAAATATATCGGCCGTTCCTTCATCGTCGCTGCGTCAGAATCCAGGAACTCCCTCCCTAACAGCACTGTGGGAGTACCTTCACCACACGGACTGCAGCGGTTCAAGGCGGCGGCTCACCACCACCTTCTCAAGGGGCAATTAGAGATGGGCAATAAATGCCGGCCTTGCCAGCGATGCCCACATCCCAGGAATTAAAGAAAATACCAGGAGCATTTCCCGGTTAGTAATGTTTCACCATCTACTTTTCACAAGCTACCAAACAGCAGAAAGTAGCCGGAATACTGCACCATCGGGATGTGTGCACTGCTCAAAATGAGGCAAGTAATGTGGGGGATGTTCGCTCTCTTTCTCCGATCTGTGCACTCGCTCAGTCATGGCATCGGAACACTTGCTTTATTTAGCACAGTGTCTCGTTGCTGTAACCGTTTCTCATTGAACAATGGCCCATGGTGGTGCCAAGTTCAAGCTGGCAGTTAGCCGATTTTCAGCAAGGTGCCAGAGGCTGCAGTGATGTTGGGGTAGGTTCCTACTACCCAGTAATCCCTGTTGGATTGTGGATCTGTGCAGTTTGGGCGAGAATCGGTTTGTGCTCAACTGTGATGATCGCCACACTAAAGTCCTCTACTCATTATCTACTCACAGATGGCGTATATCCAGGGAGAGTCAGCACCCTCAGGGACTGTACCCCAGGGAGAGTCAGCACCTTCAGGGACTGTACCCCAGGGACAGTCAGCACCTTCAGGTACTGTACCCCAGGGACAGTCAGCACCTTCAGGGACTGTACCCCAGGGAGAGTCAGCACCTTCAGGGACTGTACCCCAGGGAGAGTCAGCACCTTCAGGGACTGTACCCCAGGGAGAGTCAGCACCCTCAGGGCCTGTACCCCAGGGAGAGTCAACACCTTCAGGGACTGTACCCCAGGGAGAGTCAGCACCTTCAGGGACTGTACCCCAGGGAGAGTCAGCACCTTCAGGGACTGTACCTCAGGGAGAGTCAGCACCTTCAGGGACTGTACCCCAGGGAGAGTCAGCACCTTCAGGGACTGTACCCCAGGGAGAGTCAGCCCCAGAAGAGGAAAAATATGATTGAGATCTCCTTAGTCTTGGAACAAAAGCAGTGGGGAAAGTGTAATAAAAAGCTGAAGCAAGTGAAGAATAAATTGCTGTCAGACTGACAGTACCGTCAGAATCTCCTTTCGGTGATCGATTTTAAAGATTGTGCTGTTGAGGACAGTCAGTGTTTACATTATTCTACTTCCCAAGGCCAGTATTTTATTAGTGCTGAGCCAGTGTCCCAGTAATAGCTACAGTGTCTTTTCTATTGGAATAATTGTTTCTGATCTGCAGCATATGGAGCCTCCGTTCCTTGCTGGGTCAATGAGCTGCTGAAATCTCGCTCGTTTGACAAAAGATGCTCCATCATCCATCAGCTGGCTCTACCCAAGAATGCTTCAGCAAGAGGAGCATCGCCATCAATCAGTCCCACACCTATAAATAAAAGGCGCTTTGATCCCTGTCCCATTTATGCAATCCCTCAAATGGCCACAGGCAAGGTCATGCACAATGGACCATTCTCACCCACCCTCCCTTTACTCTGGTTCTCAGAAGATCTGCTGCATCCTGCCTTTACAAGTGTCCATCATTGGCTCACTGGGCAGCACCCTTGCCTCCAGAGTCAAAGTCGTGGGTTCAAGTCCCACTCCAGAGAGATTGGAGCACAAAATCCTAGGCTGACACCGCACTGTCGGAAGGTCAATGCTGAGGGAGCACCGCACTGTCGGAGGGTCAGTGTTGAGGGAGCGCCGCACTGTCGGAGGGGCTGTCTTTCAGATGAGACGTTAAACCAAGGCCCTGTCTGCTCTCAGGTAGACAAAGATCCCATGGCAATATTTCAGATTAAGGGAGTTCTCCCCGCTTTCCCAGCCAATATTTCATCATCATCAGCATAGGCAGTCCCTCAGAGTCGAGGAAGACTTGCTTCCACTCTAAAAGCGAGTTCTCGGGTGACTGAACAGTCCAATACGGGAACCACAGTCTCGGTCACAGGTGGGACAGACAGTGGTTGAGGGAAGGGGTGGGTGGGACTGGTTTGCCGCACGCTCCTTCCGCTGCCTGCGTTTGGTTTCTGCATGCTCTCGACGACGAGACTCGAGGAGCTCAGCGCCCTCCCGGATGCTCTTCCTCCACTTAGGGCGGTCTTTGGCCAGGGACTCCCAGGTGTCAGTGGGGATTTTACACTTTATCAGGGAGGCTTTGAGGGTGTCAATATTTATCCCTCAAACACCACTTAAAAAAAACTCTGGACATCACATTGCTGTTTGTGGAAGCTTGCTGTGCGCAAATTGGTTGCTGCGATTCCTACATTAAAGCCGCGACTACACTTGAAAAAGTACTTCATTGGCTGTAAAGTACTTTGTGAAAGATGCTATAGAAATGCAAGTCTGGCTTTCGTTCTCCGTTCTCCCACTGGTAACTTTTGGACAGTGAACTAGGCCCGATTCAGGACTGTTCTGTCTCTCCCCCTTTCTTGTTTTCTAGCAAAAGGAGAGAATGCTACCTGGAGGCAGACCATGACTCTCTGCAATGGTGCTGCAGTGTCTCAATGGTGCCCCCTATTGGTGCTCCAGCACACCTCACCTCAGGCTGATGGGATGCAGATTCAGTCAGTAGTCAATCTTCGTTGGAGGAAGCCTCGAGACAATGGCAAACAGCCCATGTGGCTCTTGTTCAGCACCTAGTGGACAGCTGAGGAGCATCAACGAACTCCCTGCAGAATCAGACACAGGAAAGTGTAGAAAAAATGCATTGGTTCATTGAATGGTGGATAAATGTTCCATCCGCCTGGTACTGAGCCAGGGGGGCAATCGACTAGGGTTACTGTACCCCAGGGAGAGTCAGCACCTTCAGGGACTGTACCCCAGGGAGAGTCAGCACCTTCAGGGACTGTACCCCAGGGAGAGTCAGCACCTTCAGGGACTGTACCCCAGGGAGAGTCAGCACCTTCAGGGACTGTACCCCAGGGAGAGTCAGCACCTTCAGGGACTGTACCCCAGGGAGAGTCAGCACCTTCAGGGACTGTACCCCAGGGAGAGTCAGCACCTTCAGGGACTGTACCCCAGGGAGAGTCAGCACCTTCAGGGACTGTACCCCAGGGAGAGTCAGCACCTTCAGGGACTGTACCCCAGGGAGAGTCAGCACCTTCAGGCACTGTACCCCAGGGAGAGTCAGCACCTTCAGGGACTGTACCCCAGGGAGAGTCAGCACCTTCAGGGACTGTACCCCAGGGAGAGTCCAGATTGTTCTCCACTGAACTCTGTGTAAAGGAAGGCCAGGCCAGTGATGCGCTGTTACCTGTTTACCAGTACAGAGAGTATGCCCCTCAGTCTCCGGACTCACATGAGGAATGGTCACTGGGGTAAGGTACTGGGACGCTCAACTCCAAACTGGGTGCAACATATACCTCAGCCACACTGGCTGCCATCATTGACGTTGAGAGGAAAAATAAATATTTAGCCAGTAGATGGGTTAGTTTCGGATGAAGCCAAACATTAAACCAGTTTTCCAAGTTGTCTATACTGGCCAACAGTCTCATTTTTGTTGAGTTTTCACGTTTTTATTTTATAACTACTATACAAAGCACAGAACTACAACAGATCAATGTTCAAGATCTTCTCATAACCAGCATCTGGGGTGCCTCTAAATTGTTGGTGTTGGTGGGACGTGTAAACAGAAGTGGCCAGATTGCATTTACCAGGCAAGTTGCACCAAAGCTCGATCAGTGCTGCATCTTGGGCAGTTCACCTGGACCTCTGCCTCATCTTTTACGCTTCAGGCTGTGCATACACTTCAGCCACTCAGCCCTCATGCGCAGACTGCACCAGCTTGCTGGGCGTCTGTCTGTCTGGTGTGTGGCTGTAACTTGGTGAAGAGCAGCTGCAATGATCATTGACTTGATGCCAGGGATTGCGAGCAAAAGTAGTATCAGGAGAAATAGCACAAGTACCAGCAACTACCAGCCCCAGTTGAAATGTTAAATGTTTTTTTTTTAACGACTTGGCAGGGTCTGCATTAACACTCGAGGGTTGGTGTAAGTTTGCATCAGCTCCAGTCGCAATTTCCAGCAGGGAAGGAGTGAAGATGCCCGTGTCTGTCAGCAGTGGGGAAAACCGAGTATTTCAGCTGCCAGGTTCCTCCTTGCACTCAATGACCCGTGAAAAATGTACTGCCCATAAAAACAAACTGCACGTGTGACAGTGAGCTCCCACCAATGTCGCATCGGTGAAGCTGCGATGGAAAGGATAGCTTTATTGAGACGAATGGCCCACTTTCTGTTCCCCAAACAAACATTTTCACATCTGCAGACTGTTTAAATAAATGCTGCGGAGAGCTTTGAGGAACGCCAGACGTTGATCAGCTGGTTTGGCCTTCCAGTTCTCTCTCCACCTTGCTCAGTGCAATTGCCCTGGTTCCCAGAAACCTCTCCACAGCAGTGTGACACACTGGGCAAGACACCAGCACAGGGAACCTCCTCATCACCGAGGGCAAAGGCCCACAATCCGGACAGCAGGGTTTCAGGAAATAGTCCCAGAGCACGGGGCAAATCACATGTCCAGGTGATGCAGCCAGTTCCTGGAGTTACAACAACTTTCATTTGTATAGGACCATTAACAAAGTTAAAGGACTCCGGTTATGTATTTAACCCTTGGCAACCTGTATCACACCACCACCAGAGGGCCTACCTGTTGGAGTCCCAAGGGATCCCAGCATCCCTTGGGAGCATGGTGTATAAGCAGGCCACCCACGAAGTACCTGCACTCTGGAGTCTAATTAAAGGAGCTAAGGTCACACTTACTCATTGCTTACGGTACTCTGCTTCATCCTTTATGATGAGCGTCATACCTCCCACGGTGCTTCACAGAAAAGCTAACATTGGACGTGGAGCTGCAGGCGATATTAGGACAGTTACTGTAATGAGCAGCAATTTTTATATTGTTCATTTGGAGACCAAATTCTGGAAATTGACTTCGATAACAACAAACATTGGCATCCCAACTGATATTTTAGTGGAGGACTAACCCATTTCAAATAAATGAGAGTAAAGGAATATCAGAGGACTGTATTTTTGTCCACCAGTATCCCCAACAGTAATATCTGGGCTAAAAAAGTAGATGTATAAGAAACAACTTAAGATAAGAGTCAACAAACAAATATGTAATCCTATTGGAAAAGACCATAAATGACCGTGAATCACTGGTACAGGTCCCTGCCCATCGCAGGGGGGGAAATATTCCCACATGTAGTGGTGAAGCACCAGGTCGAGGGGCGGGGCCGAGGGAGCACCGCACCGTCGGAGGGGCGGGGCCCAGGGAGTGCCGCAATGTCTCAGGTGCCGTCCTTCGCGGAGGTAACTGTTCGGCTCGGAGATCCCACGGCCCGGACTGCAGCCAGTTTTCCCACTGTCCTGACCGACATTCGGCCTGTAGGGTGGGGGCGGGGGGGAAAAAATAAACCCAAATTGGCCTTCAATTCATTGCCCCTTTGCTGTGGGATCTTGCGGTGTATAACCTGGCTGTTCCACCTACCCTCCAACTAACTTCGAAGCAATTTATCGTCTGCAAAGTGCTTGCTGGCGTTTGAGTGATAAAGTGCTGTATAAAAGAAAGAACTGCTTGTTACAGAGCTGGGGGAACAATTTATACGGTTATGAATTACCTCCATAACACGACTTGCTCTTTTACTGTAGTCTGTTTATGTCACCACCTACAAAAGAAAGGACTTGCATTTATATAGTGCCTTTCACGACCTCAGGATATCCCAAAGTTACTATGAAAGAACTTAAAGACCTGTATTTATATAGCGCCTGCCAAGGCACTTTACAGCCAATGAAGGAGCTCTGGAAGAGTAGTCATTGTTGTAATGTGTGCACAGTCACAAACAGCAGTGAGATAATGACCAGGTAATCTGTTTAGTGATGTTGGTTGAGGGATTGATGCTGGCCAGGGTTTAGTCTGTACTTGTGGGGGCCTGGTCACCACCTTTAGAACACGGTGCTTTCGTATCTGGACCCTGGCACCGAATCAAACCCCAGGCTGTTCGGGTCATTCGATTCCACAGGCCGGGGTCCCAGGAGAGGGGCGATGAACCCGTGCTGTCAACAGCCTTCCTCTGAACCGGCAGCAAAGGTGCGTTGCAGAGTGTGCAACATGAATCGAGTCAGGATATCAACACAAGAACATAATAGGAGCAGGAGTCGGCCATTCGGCCCCTCGAGCCCGCTCCGCCATTTAATACGATCATGGCTGATCCAATCATGGACTCAGCTCCACTTCCCTGCCCGCTCCCCATAACCCTTCACTCCCTTAAAAATCACTCAAAAATCTGTCTATCTCTGCCTTAAATATATTCAATGACCCAGCCTCCACAGCTCTCTGGGGCAGAGAATTCCAGAGACGTCATGATGCTCAAAGGGTCGAGCGCAATGAAATGAGTTACCTGATGACATCACCACGATGGTGGCACGTACTTGATATCACACCATAACGTCAGTGTGGAGGGGGGGGGGGGGGGAAGAGGGGGATGGGGGGGTCCCATAATCACACCACCATGCATTGCAGATTAGTTAGTGGTCCGTTAGCCTGACAGCAGGTGCCAAAGAGTCAGAAATGGGCCTTGGTCACTGGACCAACCAAATTCTGGCAGCTTTTATGTGGTCCATTATCACATTGCTGTTTGTAGCAGCTTGCTGTGCACAAGTTGGCGGCCACATTTCCCGCATTATAGCAGGGACTACACGGTCAAAAAAAAACGACTTCATTGGCTGTGAAGCGGCTTGGGATGTCCAGAGGTCAGGAATGCGCTACAGAAAATGAAAGAATGTTCTTTTGTAGTTGGTGGCAGTTTTGTGCTGTGGACACTCGCTCATCGGGAGCCTGGGTGGGCACTGCCCAACTCATTTCACACAGGACCATTCTGGCCAACAGGTCGAGACTTTCCTCCCAGGCTGGAATTGAACCCAGGTCCCAGAGGTGAAAGGTCAGGGTTGAATCACTGTCTCACCCAGGCCCAGACATTATTAATGTGATGCAAACAGCATCCGTCAAAATGCAGCCACCAGCCAAGGGAGACCCAGGCTATTGGGGTCAGTGGTCAAAGGTCAAAGTCTCTTATGTGCCAGTTATAAGGGTCCAGGTAAAATGGGTTGGACTTCTCTCATCCAAGTTCCTCATGATTATGGGTCCACAGAACAAAGCCACTGAAAATTCTATATGTATTGCCGCTCAATAAGCAACCTCTTAGTAAGGCACTGTGGGGAAATTTTACACTGGCCTGGAGAGTTTAGCAAAGTGAATAAGTGCAAGATTGGATGATGATATGGGACATCAACATTTGCAAAGAGATAAAAAGAAAGGCAATTTAACTCTGGCAGACACACGGACAGAAGTTGGAGGATCGATGGCCCGATTTACAACCCGACTGATTTTCACCGGACTTCAAATGGAAAAACGGGCCCCCAGCCAAAAGGAGATATTAGGAGGCACGAGGTTACTGCCCGGGGGAAGGGATCGATAGCGCGGTCAAGGAAATTGCCCTGGACATGGGGGGGAGGGGGGGGGGGGCGCGCTCCACGATTTGCTCCCCAGGCTGGCATATGCAGTGTGATGATGTAATCGCGTGCACGCCGCTCCCTTACCGCCCCGCGGGCGACTCGAAGCTGCCGGACATCCGCCATCGGGGTGCCCCCTTAAAGGGGAGGCCATTTGCGGCGTGAGCTGCCATATTTTTCTGTCGGCCGACCCATCCGTCAGTCTCGACCGGGTCATCCGTTACGGGTGGCGGCCACCAAAGGGACTGCAGGAGCGTGCGGCGGCTCTCCCCTTTAATTGGAGGGAAGCGGCGTTCTACCGCGTCAGCGCTATGTGGAGCGCACATGTCGCAGAGTCCCCCCCGGAGCACCCCGCCACAGACACGTGGAGGGACCGAATCCCGCGCTAGGAGCGGGACTCCCGGGCCGGGTGAGAAATTCCCGGCCCCAGAAGGTTACCAGCCATAAATCTGACACCGAGCCACACAAGGAAAAATTAGCGCAGGTGACCAAAAGCTTGGTCAAAGAAATAGGTTTTAAGGAACGTCTTAAAAAGGAGGGAAGAGGAGGAGGAGAGGAAAGATTCAGGGAGGGAGTTCCAGAGCTTGGGGCCGAGACAGTTGAAGGCACTGCTACTGATGGTGAAGCGATTATACTCAGGGTTATAATTACTTCATAAGAAATAGGAGCAGGAGTAGGCCATAAGGCCCCTCAAGCCTGCTCCACCATTTACTAAGATCATGACTGATTCGATCATGGACTCAGCTCTACTTTCCTACCCGCTCCCCATAATCCCTTAGACAGTTTCTTAACCGCTATCTGTCTTAAATTTATTCAATGTCCCAGCTTCCACAGCTCTCTGAGGCAGCGAATTCCAGAGATTTACAACCCTCAGAAGAAATTCCTCCTCATCTCAGTTTTAAATGGGCGGCCCCTTATTCTAAGACCATGCCCCCTAGTTCTAGTCTCCCCCATCAGTGGAACATCCTCTCTGCATCCACCTTGTCAAGCCCCCTCATAATCTGATACGTTTCGATAAGATCACCTCTCATTCTTCTGAATTCCAATGAGTAGAGGCCCAACCTCCTCAACCTTTCCTCATAAGTCAACCCCCTCATCCCCGGAATCAACCGAGTGAACCTTCTCTGAACTGCCTCCAAAGCAAATATATGCTTTTGTAAATATGGAAACAAAAACTGCACGCAGTACTCCAGGTGTGGCCTCACTAATACCCTGTACAGTTGTAGCAGGACTTCCCTGCTTTTATACTCCATCCCCTTTGCAATAAAGGCCAAGATACCATTGGCCTTCCTGATCACTTGCTGTACCTGCATACTATCCTTTTGTGTTTCATGCACAAGTACCCCCAGGTCCCGCTGTACTGCGGCACTTTGCAATCTTTCTCCATTTAAATAATAACTTGCTCTTTGATTCTTTCTGCCAAAATGCATAACCTCACACTTTCCAACATTCAAGGCTTTGCAGCAGGTACCCGAGCAGGGTTAAAAACTACAGAACAAAAAACAGGATCCTTGGAAACTGCACTGGCAAATTTAAGGGGCTGAAAATAGAACGCTTGATGGTTAAAAAAATTTTTGGCATTCAGGGATATAATTGCTGAAAATGTAGGTCAGCCCGATGTAATGCAGGATTCAAAACTCTTTCATTAAACTAAAATCATCTCAACAGTATCCACGTGCTGCTCATTATCTTCTGCCTGGCACGGCCAGCTCTGGTCTTCAGTCGGGTGCTTGCCAGTCCGTAATCGCTGCATGTCGTGTGTGTGTGTGTGTGTGTGTGTGTGTGTCTCTCTCTCTCTCTGGGATCATCTCTTATCAGTGAGGTGGGAAGACGGTTAGAAAGATCTGTAAACATTCCTCTGTAGCTGATTAAGTAGAGGCAAATATTGTGGAACTGAGCCAAGCCGTTCAAGGAGGCACCAGCGTCATGCCTGGCTCGGTTCCGCGTTGACTGACCTTAACCAGAGCCGAGGTAGACCTCAGCAGGCCTGGGCCATGGAGAATATACAACAACCAGTTCTATTTATGTATGGTTCCCAATCTCTCCTCAGCGATCCCGGTTGGAAAATACTCGATGGTGCTCCAACTGCCCACAGTCAAAGCTGGGGAATGATCACTTGGTGAGGTACTGGAGGTTAGTTACTACGTGACTGCGTCTCGGCACAACTCTAAAGTTCAGGAAAGGAGGGGAGAAAAAAAAATGAAACAAAGACTTGCATTTCTGTAGCGCCTTTCACGACCACCGGGCATCTCAAAGCACTTTACAACCAATGAAGTACTTTTGAAGTGCAGGAAACGCGGCAGCCAATTTGCGCACAGCAAGCTCCCACAAACAGAAATGTGATCATTGTTATGTATGTATATACCTTGTGTAGCCACCAGAGGGCTCATCCCCTGGAATCCAAGGGATCCCACAATCCCTCGGGAGCACAGGTACTTAAGGAGGCCTCACAGGTTGGAGAGGCACTCTCTGGAGACCTGCAATAAAAGACTAGGGTCACACTTTACTTTGAGCTCACAGTAGCCAGTCAGACTCTATTCATAAACAATAATGACCCAGATAATCCATTTTTTATTAAGATATTGAGGGATAAATACTGGTCCCAGGACACCAGGGAGAACTCCCCTGCTCTTCAAAATAGTGACCGTGAAATCTAGAAACTGAAGGAAAGCAAGGGTTTGCAAAATAAATCATAAAACTTATCAAAACATGGTCATGTCCAAATGAGTTGAGCCAGTGCCGTCTATTACAAATGCAGCGAGTGGATTAGCTGGGTGTTTTTATAACGCCTCTTTGTCGGGATATCATAACCTGTTGTGATTCAAAATTGATTTTCCACTCAATCACAGGGGTCGAGAACACAAGATGTATTGCTATAAAATACAAAGTGCTTCAATCACCCTCCACACAACAAATCAACTGGTGAAAACAAAATTTTTTGCCATTTTATAATCTAAAAATGAATTTCCTCTCGCCCTCTCCTGAAGGCACGGACTCTCGGTCGGAGTGGCAGTCAGAACCTTACCCAATTCTTCAAGTACGCCTCAACAGCAGACGTCAGCTAACTGTTCAAGCATCACAGCCGAGCCCAATCTCAAACCCATCATCGCTGCGTGACATGTCTGCCAGCAAGTTCCATTAGATAGCGATCAGGGTCGAAGCCCTTCTAGATTTGGCTTCCTGACTTTAGCCTCGGTAAGTGTTGGTGCTTAGACAAGTTAACTGAGCAGAGAATTAAGCTCAGGAGCCCTTTTCCCCCATACTCTGTATTCACCCTTCCATAGTAGATGCGAGAGGCTCGTGGTTATCTGTCCAATATCCAGGCTACCCACTCACTCTCTCCTCTCCCCCTCCCTCCACCACAACCTCCTCGCCTCCCTATCTGCCCACACTGCTCCAAATCCAGCCCAACGCAAACTCCAATCCCATTGCTCCATGAAGCCAGCTGTTTTACCTCCCCGATTGCCAACTCCGTCCGATCTGGAACTCTCTCTCCTCTCCCCCCCCCCTCCCCCCCAAGATCCTTGAAAATATCCTTGCTACCCAACATTGTGCTAACTCTTTGTTCAAGCCCCTCAAGCTTTGGCTTTCAACCAGATCACAACATCGGCACTACTCTGGGCAAAGTCGCCAGTGACATCCTGCGTGACTGCAACCTATTCTTGACCCCTCCATCTCTGTGGCACCTCACGCTAACTGCCCCTCTGCAGTTACCACAGGCCAGGCCTCCAACAGCACGGGTATATAAACTAATCCTGATCAGCGACGGCTCTAGAAACCACCCAGTGTTCATTTCCATTTACTCTTG
This sequence comes from Pristiophorus japonicus, assembly GCF_044704955.1. Classification (NCBI taxonomy): domain Eukaryota; kingdom Metazoa; phylum Chordata; class Chondrichthyes; family Pristiophoridae; genus Pristiophorus; species Pristiophorus japonicus. The sequence goes on from NC_091997.1 coordinate 64,736,687, forward strand.
GCTGCAAGTTGAAAGTGCAGCCCCGACACCACCTCAATCAATCTCTCCTCCTGTGTGTATGGTCACAGTGCATCTGAGGGTTCAATCCTTCATCCCCCTTCATCCATGTCGCACTCCATGGCCATATTTGCCAGTCTGGATTCAGCTCCTGTGCAGACTATCAGCTAACTCCAGCACTAGCCAAACACCATTCATTCAATTGGTTAAGATAGTGTAATGGTTATGTTGCTGGACTAGTCATCCAGAGACCTGGACCAATGATCTGGAGACACTAGTTCAAATCCCACCTCAGCAGCTGGGGAATTTAAATTCAGTTAAATAAATCTGGAATAAAAAAAGCACTAGTGTCAGTAATGGTGACTATGAAACTGTCGGATTGTCGTTAAAACCCATCTGGTTCAGTGATGTCCTTTAGGGAAGGAAATCTGCCGCCCTTACCCGGTCTGGCCGGTATGTGACTCCAGCGATGTGGTTGATTCTTAACTGCCCTGACTCCATCAATGGCCCAGACAGTGCGACACAACTAAATTCAATTCTGTCACAGCTTTCTGCTTCTCCTCACCAACAGGTCCAAATTCACCTTTAGCACATGGCCTACGTATACCACTACCTCACCTGTACACGATAAAACCCTCATCCAGGCCTTCGGGGTAGGAAGGATCAATTTGCCAATTGGTGGCCTCATCGATCTCCCACCCATCACAACTGGGGCGGTTTTCATTCCAACAAGGAGACTCCAGGGCGATTGGAGAGAGATGTTTGAAATTATGAAGGGATAGGTATATAGAGACAGACTGTTCTCAGTGGGGGGGGGGCAGAGAAACAGATCCAAGATTGAATGCAAGATATTTAGGATAGTGAGCGGGACAAACATTTTGTTGTACACAGTTGAGGGGGTGTGGAATGCACTAACAGTTAACGATTGAAGCAGCGACCATAACATTTAGGAATAGGTTAGATGGTTGGTTGAAAGAAAGGAAGCTCAAGGGAAATAGGAAATGGGGCAAACGGACTGGGTTAAAAGCACTGCTCAGGTGGAGCATGAACAACGCTGATTGGTTGGGCCAAATGGCCGGTCAGCTGTGGCTCAGTGGGCAGCACGCTCACCTGAGTCAGCAAGTTGTGAGTTCAAGCCCTACTCCAGGGACTGGAGCACAGTGCAGTGCTGAGGGAGCACTCCACTCCACTCCACTCCACTCCACTCCACTCCACTCCACTCCACTCCACTCCACTCCACTCCACTCCACTCCACTCCACTCCACTCCACTCCACTCCACTCCACTCCAGGGACTGCAGCACAGTGCAGTGCTGAGGGAGCACTCCACTCCACTCCACTCCAGGGACTGCAGCACAGTGCAGTGCTGAGGGAGCGCTGCACTGTCAGAGGGGCAGTACTGAGGGAGCACTGCATTGTCGGAGGGGCAGTACTGAGAGAGCGCCGCACTGGCAGTACTGAGGGAGCACTGCACTGTCGGAGGGGCCGTGAGACGTTAAACCGAGGCCCCGTCTGCTCGCTCAGGTGGATGTAAAAGATCCCATGGCGCTATTTTGAAGAGCAGGAGAGTTATCCCCGGTGTCCTGGGGCCAATATTTATCCCTCAATCAACATCACTAAAACAGATTATCTGGTCATTATCACATTACTGTGTGTGGGAGCTTGCTGTGCGCAAATTGGCTGCCGCGTTTTCCACATTACAACAGTGACTACACTCAAAGAACTTAGTTGGCTGTAAAGCGCTTCGAGACGTCTGGTGGTCGTGAACTGCGCTATACAAATGCAAGTCTTTTTGTTGTAATTTCTATTGAATTCTAGGTCACTGATGCAGAACTTCACAGTTGCACTGCTACCCCCATCCTAGCCCACTTGCGCCACACTGAACGGGTTATGTTCCTGTCCCCAGTCTGCCAATCCTTGCATGGGCTTTGCTGTGTATGTATAAAGAGTCTGACTAGATACTGTGAGCTCAAAGTAAAGTGTGACCGTAGTCTTTTATTGCAGGTCTCCAGAGTGCCTCTCCAGCCTGTGAGGCCTCCTTAAGTACAGGTGCTCCCAGAGGATTGTGGGATCCCTTGGGACTCCAGGGGATGAGCCCTCTGGTGGCTGCACAAGGTATTTACAGTTTTACATATATTACAGGCTTGCCCGCCCATCCCCCGGCCTGACCATATACACCCCTACCTTCTGCCTTCAGTGAAACCTACCCATCCTATCGTGCATGTCCAGAGGCCCTGCACTTTCTGCTGGGTAGGTTGTTGTACCAGCCAGTATTATAAGAGGACTCCAACACAAATGGAAGTAGTCCACGTTACAGATCACTGAGCAATCAGTGCAGCCATCAGGGAGCTCGAGGAAAGATTCTCCATTCAGGAAGAGCTCCTCAGTAGCGGTTAGGAATTATTTTTAGTGCTGTGCAACAGCTCGTGTGTTAATAATAATACCGCCCGCAACTAAAGAAGAAATGCCTTTCTAACCTCATTTGTTTTTCCAAGCACTAGACGCGTAATTAAAACCTGCAATTCACTCCCACCCGATACGGCACAGCCCGCGTGGGCCGAGGGACACGCTCCAGCTCACGTACACTGCACAGCAGGCAAGAAGACACGCTGCCTCCTTCTAGTGTTGTGGTGGGAGCACCATGTGTCACAGCAGCCCTCCATCTGGCTTGCTTTGCCGATTTGGTGCCAACGATAAGACAGCACTGGGCCGCGATGTGCCCAGCACACCATCCAATGGTCCTGTGATCGGGCCTGTTGCAGGAGGGTAGGCAAGACACAGACTGGCTGCTGGCCAGGGTTTATTCTATTAAGTTGTGTTAAATGAGGTGGAAAAAAAAACCTCTCGCTGGTAAACATTCACATTTGCCATCTTGCTTCACGTAACACTGCAGCGGTACAGTAAGTGTGGATATCAGGATTGTCAATGGGCATCCTGCTGCCTGAGCCATTTCAATTACAACAATCTCTAGAAAATGAACAAAGCTTAAAGATATTTCTATTGTAATTGTTTGGGGAAAAAACCCCCGCAGAATCTCTCCATCAATACTTTCAAATTGGTTTCTCGCTGTTAGGTCACGAGCCCCATTATTCTCAGTGTTCACTCAGTGCATG